>NC_133535.1:104648092-104954788 GCF_048544455.1 Silene latifolia
GGATTTAACAAATCGCGATATATAACCCTCGGCTGAAACCGGGCACTCGATCGAGTACCCAACATACTCGATCGAGTAACCCCCTACTCGATCGAGTGTCCTAGCTACTCGATCAAGTAGCCTCTACTCTATCGAGTACCACCCTTAAAACGCACCCCAAGATGGTTTGGTATACTTCCCTAAGGTTACTTCCGCCCCCAAGGGCAGTCAACGCTGGTCAAAGGGATCCCTAAAAGGGCGGGTATTACAGTCTTCCCCCCTTAAAAAGAACTTCGTCCCCGAAGTTCAACTCACCTCTCCCGCTCATGGCACGGATCCAACACAATCTCACCAAACTTCCCGGTCAGACCATCACTCCTTGTAAATACTATTTCCCCCCCATGTCATCATCATCACCGTCCATACTTAAACCTATTGACTTTTGCCACTATCATGCAAGCTTTATCACATTCAACCGTTATTTTACACACATCTAAAGCATCCAACTCGGAATGCGAATCGTCGCTCACGATCTCCCAGCATACAATAATAACTATTAAATTGTCAATCTAGAACATGTCTCATATCAACTTCCATGTGGTACAACTAATGCCACCATGTTACTTGGCAACATGATTCAGATACAATCACACTCACTTTAAAGAACCAAAGAAAATAAGTCGTTATAATTCAACAACAAAATAAATGTATATATATTATTTTTTTTTTTTTTACACAAGACACCAACCCCTTCATAAACAACTACTAACAATATTATAAATCAGCAAAACACTATACGAAAACAACCTTTTTATTCCGCGACATTACTCTTCCCCTCTAAAAAGGAACTTCGTCCCCGAAGTTCACCACCTAAACTATTACGCAAATTAATTATTATCTGCATCTTAACCATTAAGGAGGACCATATTATTTGTTGTGGACATTACTCGTTAACTACATACTCACTAACCCCGAAATCATACATGAATCACCTAATAACTAGTTACCGTTGACAACTCATGTTAAATGATATGCACAATCATAGGCGGAGTTCTGACTCCGATTAGTGGATCGTAATGAGGCGTATGCCATATTAAAGTCACCGAAAAATGATTACCGCTTCACTAATCGTAACAAGAAATTACCACCACATCACCAATTGTAACAACTATGCTTATAAAATTCCAATCATGACTTGTAATGTCAGAAATTAGCGGCTCAAAGGCGTTACTATGCACTTACAACAACTTTAAACATGAAACTTGCAATTATAGAACAATTGAACATTTTGAATTTTCAAAAACCCCCTGTAACAGTGACACTCGATCGAGTAAGTTTAGGTACTCGATCGAGTGCCATGCTACTCGATCGAGTGTCTTGGCTACTCGATCGAGTAGCCCGAGATCAGAATGCTTTTTCTCATGTCATCCTGCAGCTACTCGATAGAGTACGGGGTACTCTATCGAGTACCTACAGGCCAACTCCTCATAAATCTGTCACGAGCTAACACCAATGCGCATACTTGACATATAAAATCGAGTCGGGACGACTCCCCGACGTCTAATACCCTGCAAACAGTTAGAATATCAAATTCGGCCTTATGGCCAATCATACAGATCCAACTAAGTCTCAAAACAAAAGGAAACAACTATCAAAGTCTAACAACAATACCACCATCTAACATCAACTACTATCAACAATCACGAACGAAGATAAAAACAAGGAGTATCACTCCTGCTGCTGCTGCTGCTGCTCGAACATCACCTCATCATCACCACCACCACCTCCAGATGAACCTACTCCCGCATCACCCCCGCTCCCGCTCCCGGCCCACGTACCAAGGCGTCAAGCCTCCATAAGGAAAGGACTGAGGTGCTCCCCATGTCGACTGTTCCACCCCGTAGGAATGGAAAACCCCCGAGTAATTCCCAACGCCACTCCACCAGACTGGATGCGGTCCCTCGGTCCCTATCCCCTGAGCGTACGCCATCTCATGCATGTTCCGGAGTGTCAAGGTAGATGACACTCTCTCCGCTAGGTAACTGGATCGCGTCTCCGGGGTGTCGAGGTAAGGGTAGCACGGGAAGGGGGCTGCTGCTCTTTGCGGTGGTGGTGCTCTTGGGCGAGGCCTAGCCTCTGGAGCCCTCTCCCTCACTCGACGGGGTCCCCTCACCACTCTGGGTCTCTCCACCCTCTGAACTTCCGCATTCTCTCCCTTCGTTGGCTCCGGCATCTCCTGGAGGATCGTGCCATCAATGAGATAGGTCTGCAGCTGGCGGGGTGTGTCCTCATCCTCCTCCTCCTCCTCCTCATCGTCCCCATCCACAGTCACCACTGCCGGCTCCAAGGGCTCTGTGGCTGGGAGGTGCTCAGGAGCTGGAATCTTCATCCAACTCATGCCAAGCACCCTCCACGCTAGGCTACCGTCAGCCAAGGTTCTCAACCATTTCAGGTCGAGATAGTACTCACGATCCATGGTAGGCACAGGGGTAGCTAGAGGCACGTACGCCAAAGAAGCCTCAAAGGAGGTTAGCTTTTCAGCTAACCGAGTGGCAATGGCACCACACTCGTGCAGAGAAGTAGAGGAAGCCATCAAGGCAAGAGCAAAGACAAACTATGGAAGGAGCATTAAAGACCACTTTCCTGGCCCGCTCCGGATTGAGGTACGACATCAAAAGTAAAACCTCATGGTTATTCAACTTACTGATATCTTTTCGGTCATAGAGGAGGTTTGAAAGGGAACGGAGAAAGATTCTCAAAGTGATGTCTTTGAACGTCATTAATCAAAGATATTGCTCGCGGTGGGAGCTTGCTTCCCGATCAAGCAAGGCATTAGGCGGCGGACGCCGCACTCACCGGAATGTCGGTAATGGAGTCCTTGGGAGGCTTGGCCAACCCAAGGTGAGAGGCAAACAGATCCATGGTCAAAAGGAAACTGGTATTCATCGGTCCCGAACTCCATATCGACCCGGCCGGGTCATAGTTAAAGGAACTCATGAACTCTAGGGTAAGAAAAGGGTAAGTGTGCTTCCTCACCTAGACAAACCAATAAAACCCAAGGTCTCGAATATATGACGAACATCCGTCTCTATTTCCTACTCCTCTAGCACACCGGTGTCTATACACTTTGTGGGTCTCATCTTGCGTTTTTGTAAAGCTACAAAACGCTCTCTTTGCTTAAAGTCAACAAAGACAACAGAAGGGTACTCAGAGACTGCGGGTACTACCGGTCCACTAGCCTCCCCCCTCTCAAGTGGATCAACCCTTCCCCGTTTACTCTGACGGGTTCCAAGGTTTAGTCTCGGCATCTGTTTTAGGCATAAGTCCAAACAACTTGTATAAACATCCAAACACTTATTTCATGTAATTTGAATTCACATACCCAACTAAGCACACAATTTTCCAACAATTTGACATGTGAAGCGCATAGCTCATGTTATTAAACTTGAATATTGAGATAAGTGCTCATGTTTATCAACAACTTCTAACATTTTAGCATACCAGGTCAAATTACTACTACTTCACAAGTCACGGTGGTGACGGAAATTATCATGGCGGTTACATATGTTCGACAAATTTGAGTCCTATATACTTAGCAAGTTCACTAACTCATCGACTAGTTCTATATTTGAAGCACATAAATTATATCATTAAACGTAGATGTTCAGATAGGTACACACATTTCATCAATGGTGTCCTCAATTTTTACATATGGTCTCCGATTGTAGGTTCTTATAAACTATAACTACGAAAGTTTAGCATGTGCACACATATACCCAGCAATTCGCATAACCTAGCATGCCTCTAACGGTTGTTCCATTTACATTGTTAATTACATGTTACTAAATCAAGAGAATGAACAATTTATGACAAATCAACATCATCCTTCACTTATTATGTAAAAACAACTCAATTAAAACTCTTGAGACGGTCTTTACAAACCGTGAAAATTTCGGTATATATTCCTCAATCATTGTTTCTATTAGCATATTGAAGTTCAATTCATACTTATACTGTCAATTACAACATAAATTTTCAGTTATAAATCACGAATTTCCATTTAAGGCACTTTTAAGACGGAGTTTTAAGGCAACTTTCTAAGGTGATAATCATCAAAATTCATTCTTCCACATGATATAAACAGTGTATAGTACTTAATTCCATCATCTAATCAATGTAAAATAATCAAAAATCAATTTCAAATTTGTAACCCTAGAAATTTCGATTTCATCCTTGCAACTTCCTAATCTAATTTACAGCATTTAATCTCCAACAAACATGTAAAGAAGGCATGTGAATCAAGTTTCAATCATCAAAACGACAACTTACTCATGTGAATCGAAATTTTCAGATTATGTCACTATTTTAACACATTCAAAATAATAAATCACATAGATTGAGAAGAATAACTTACCTTGATTGGTTAGCAAGATAAAGAAACGAATTAACAAGAAAATCAACCCCCAAGACTCACTACCAACCCAAGAGAAAGAGAGGATTTGAGAGAGATTAAGGGATTTGAGGGAGGTTAAGATGGTTGTGTCGAAATAAGGAGGAATAAGAAGGAGATATAGGAGGTTTAGGGGTTTTAAGAAAACCCGTAGAAATCACTGCACAGTAACCTACTCGATCGAGTGCCTGGGTACTCGATCGAGTACCACCCTACTCGATCGAGTAGGAGCTAAATCATCGAGTAACTGGGGGATTTTCCCTCATTCCGACGTTATAGCCTCCTAACTGGATCGAGTGAGGTCTACTCGGTCTAGTACGCACTCGCACTCGGTCAAGTATAGCTAAGTGCTCGATCAAAAGAACGAAGTAACTTGAAGATTCCTGCAAAAACAACACCGCGTGTCGATTCCAACTAAGTTCGGAATTCGGCACTCATTATCAAATTCATTCACGTATTACCATCATTAACAAAATCTACCGTATTGCCAAACAAATGAAGCTTATCCCACGTACACTACAACCTTTACCCTACTCGATTTACCTGCTACCGACTTTCCGTAAACATAATCACACCATCATACTACATTTAAGCTCACTTTATGTATATTACTATTAAATTGAGACATTTAAATCAATATTAACTCATTCCTTCACGTATTACATAAATGCGTACTTTTCTAAACAAACTAATCTACCATGTTTCACATTCAATCACAAGCAATTTATTTTGTCCAAATCAAATATTACGCAATGGGAAAATTTCAACTGAATAACAAGACATAAACACATTACCACATACTTGATGCGGGTCATTACCCATCTACACTATAATTATCATTATAGTCATCGCGGTAGGATATATAACCCCCCCCCCCCCCCCCCGTACAACTCCCGTAATCATAAATTCTATGGCAACTACCCACGTGTTCACTATTCCTATTACACATTTGCTTTCACATTTTCACGCATTTCCATGACGAGAAATTTCGTCGCGCATCACATAGCTATCATATAAGTTCACTAATCATTCAAGAACTCATAACTTCATCGACAATTACCATATTCAATCCAAACATTACTATCACACCGCTACTAATTCTAACAAAACTTAACCGGAGGTAGCTCCGGTACAGTTAACATACTTAACACGCATAGACACACGGACTCCACATTCCCATCCCATGTGACTGGCTTAAGTATCATGGGGCCAAGATTTTGGAATGAGGGCGCCTACTCACCAAAATCTAGCATCAGTAGGGCTCCCATCTTACATACACCAGGTTCATTTTATTAGACTTTCTATGTTCATTATGTTCATTTGTTACAGTTCCAAAATCGTCGCTCGATACCACTTTGTAACACCCCGATATTCGAGGAGCCTTAACTAGGCCTTCCTTAGCATATAAGGGCGTTACCATCTCGGTTGCCCGAGGTAAGTAATTATCAAACGTCAATAAAAGAACTATTGAGTTGTGTTACAAGTGATTTAAACCAAAAGACGATATAAAAGGTACAACTCAGAAGCTACTCTACACTATAAACAATCTCGTGAGGACTCGTCCCTGCCCGGACTCCAGCTATCATCAACACCAGCACCTGCTAAGACTGACTGCTCACCATAAGGGATCACGGCAGACACATAACAAACAAACAACCACACAAGGTCAGTACTGAGATAGGACAAGGCAACGGCAACTACAACAACAACACAAACCATGACATCAGATCAACCACAATCATAACAATCCAACCAAATCTATCACCGACTGTCCACTGGACCAGTCCTGCCAGTGGGGGACCGCAGCCGTTCCCACCTAAGCCCCGCTCATCGTACGAGCGATAACCCTGCTCATTAATGTGCACATCCCCTTCCGTGGCGGGTTCCACGAAGGGCGAAACTAGGGCGTGAGATCACTCCCGCAAGTGACCCCACTCGGTAGAGAACGCATCTCGAGAACCATCAACAAACACAACCACAATCACAATCACATTACAATCACTATGTCAAGCAACCACGATACTATCACAACGACCGACACACTAGACGATCTACAGCAACTGAGTAGGCGAACCTACCTTTACGCATCCGCAACCAATCCATGCCGACAAACACAGCATCCAGCGCACAAGCAAAGCCTATTACCATCATGCAAATATCTATTACTACAAGCAAAACCCTAACTATGGAAACAAAGGCACGGATGATGATTATGACATACCTATTAGGGAGAGACAAGACAAAAGACCGCTACCCGACTCAAGAGACGCTCTCCTAAGGCTTGAGGAACTTCAAGAGGCATCCATGGAGGTTTTGAGGTGAAAGGGAAGGGAAAGGGGCGACTGAAGGATAGGAGGAAAGTGGCGGAAGTGGTATGCGGATTTAACAAATCGCGATATATAACCCTCGCTGGAAACTGGGCACTCGATCGAGTACCCAACATACTCGATCGAGTAACCCCCTACTCGATCGAGTGTCCTAGCTACTCGATCGAGTAGCCTCTACTCTATCGAGTACCACCCTTAAAACGCACCCCAAGATGGTTTGGTATACTTCCCTAAGGTTACTTCCGCCCCCAAGGGCAGTCAACGCTGGTCAAAGGGATCCCTAAAAGGGCGGGTATTACAGAGGGTTTGTCGTCGTGTCTCCCAATCAAACACATTTATATTCTCAACAAACAACTAGTTAGTGGTTAAGTCGAGGTCGATCCATGGGATGGTGTGCTTTGGGTTCTAAGTCTATCTATCTCAATTTATGCTAGTGTCACAGTTTGTTTGGGTTTGTAGTTGTGTTCTAAACTAATGAAAGTAATAAAGTAAAACAAACAATAAATTAAGAGATGTAAACTAATGACTAAAAGTGCTAGGATATCATGGGTTCATAGGGGATTCATGGGAGTTGATCATACAAACATGTTCTCTACTAGATGCAAGCACTTATTGTTGTGATGAGATCGAGTTAGTGTATATCTTACAATCCCTAAGAAGGTTTGGGTCCCGGAGCCGAATCGATTAGATTGTACAACACCTACAAGTCGACTTAGTCCTTCCTATTCAACTATATGCATGGTCTAATGAGACTTGAGTTGATTTATGTCTTACAAGTCTCATTGAAAAGATAAGTGATGGGTAAAAAATGCAAGGATTCATAGGCTCGCATTTCATCAAACATAACATGTGCATAAGTTGAAATCACAACAAGCAAGCAAATTAATTATGAAAACATATTAGATTAAGCATGAATCATTCCCCATGTTTGTTTCCCCTAATTACCCATTAACCCTAGCTAAGGCAACTACTCACTCATTATCAAGTTTAACATGTTAATAAGGTTGTCAATCATACTAAAAAATCAAAACATGATGAATAAAATGATGTGGTTAACAATAATTAAACAAGGGTGAAAGATAATTATACCTATGAAGATGATTCCAAATAATAAAGCAAAGAATAAAATAAGAGAACTTGATTGATTGATGAAGAGTTGTCAATTCTCCAATAATAACACAATAATCTTCAATTACCCAATAATAAACTTGAATTACCCAATAATAAACTTGAACAATAATTAAGAAAAGATTAATGTGTGATTTGTGGAAAGATTAAAGAGTAATCTATTTTAATCTACTCCTAATGAAAGGTTAATCTAATCTAAGGAAGGATTTTATCTGATCTAAGGAAATTTGATTCTTTGATTATTACAAATGGAGTATATATAGTGGTACATCAGTAGGTTAAGCAAGGGTAGATTAGTAAATAACATTGCTAAGTGTTGAGTAGGGAAATGCAAGTCTCGAAGGGAGATGCGCATATCATGTAGCTAGTCGCGCCACAATATGCTCGGATCGTCTTGAAGCACGGTCGATTCTGCCAAGGGATCCGTGCGTCTCTTGGAGAAGATGCTCTGATCATGGGTCTTGGAGATGCTCGGATCGAGCACCGGACGCTCGGATCTAAGACAATGTTCTTTTTCATTTTTGTCTGCCTAACAATCCGAGCGTCTTGGAGGGGAGACGAGCGTCTTGAGTCTCGGGACGAGCGGATTGGCGGACAGCTTCTCTATTTGAGCTCGGATTGTAAAACGGACGTCATTTGCTTATCCGGACTTCTATTGGAGTGATTCAAAAGCCTAGACCACTTGATTTTTCGACTCTGTTTCATCTAGCATACTTTCAAAGCCAAAGGAGCAAATCTTGGTTTGGGTTCCGAGCAATTTCTTCTTGCAATGGCTTCCTTCTCGTCATCCTTACCTTTAAGCTTATGATCTTTCTATATACTCTTTATTCCTACATCCTTGGTCATCATTCTTGCCTCCTCTTCATACTAGTCCATCCAATATCGTCAAAAAGCTTCCAAATATGTACGGGAGATGGGAATTTCCGCCTAATTTTCTTCTTTCCTACAAAACATACGAAATGCACTAGGAAAGCAAAATAGGAAGGAATTGACGGATAAAATGGCCATGAAATGTTATAATAGTATGCAAAATGGGCTCAATTAGAGGACTAAATGTACGCAATTATGAGTCACATCAAGAGGTTGTCGACGAAGCTTCTTCCCTTCCTTTCTGACCTGAGTAACCTAGGTCGTTGGGACTGGGTCACTCCTGGCTTTGCGGTCCTCACACGCTACATGAGGGCCTTGGTCCGTCCTGAGCTGCTGGAGAGGAGGACTTCTCCTGCTACTGTCGGTCATGGACTGCTGTTGGAGGTATGAACCTTCACTTCGTATCATGAAAACTCATTTCTTCTTCTTTTTCCATCTTTTATTGAATTTGTGAAAGACCATCATCGATTGTCTTGCTTTGTAGGTGTGGGTGTACTCCTACTTTCCAGGCTTCGCGCCCAAGAGGACGGAGCCTGAGCCGAGGGCTTACCCAGTTGTTTAGGACTCGGTGATGTGTCGTAATAAGAGCCAGCGTTCTTCTTACGATGTTTGTCGACGGGGCGTGAATGCCCTGAAGCTGAGTGACGTAAGTATTTTTAATCACTTTGCCTTTATTGTTTACTCATTGCTTCTTAGAAGCGATCATAAAAATTCCCTCTTCTTTGCTTGTCTTAGTTGGTGCCCAGGCCTTGGGTGGACTACCCTGATGCCCCTCCTTTCGTGGCTGAGGTCCTTCGACCTAGGACCGCGAGTCGGTTCCGAGGAGGATCGATGGGAATCGATGGGTCCAGTGTGGTATCTGGGCGAGCGCTTGACTCGTCAGTGCTCTCGTGATGCTTTCACGGTTCCCATCGATCCTCCTCGGACGATGTTTAGAGAGCCTTCTGACGCTGAACGGGAGGCTGACTTGGCAGATGTTGGTGGCGACGCTCTTCTCCTTCCTGGTGAGGAGTACTCTCTGTTTGTTCGCCAGAGGCTGGCGTACTGGCCGGTCGTGGTAAGTGTTTCATTTTCCCTTTTTGAATTGACTTGACAAAATGATGAATGATCATCAAATAAAGACTTCATTTGAATTTTGCAGGAGGTTGAGGAGGTGGGCGTCGAGCCCCCAGCATACCCCGAGACCCTTGAGTACACTGACGCGGCGGGGATGACGACGATCTCTGAGCTTCGCGACTTTGGCGAGGCGGTGACAGATGCTGGCCTGGAGGAGTGGCAGCACTTGGTTAGGAGGGTAAGCCCAGATTCGGTTAGCTTTTGTTGTTGCATAAGAATACAATTGTTCATTTCATTGAAAATCTTTTGTTTATTCAAATGCTGGTGGCTCCGTCTCGATATGTGGTGCTGTGGAGGATAGCCAACCGGCTATGGGCTACAGCCATCGAGGCACTTGCTGGCGGCCGAGGACGACAAGTATGAACCTCTCATTCATTTTATTTTGAATTTTGTTGTAATTTTCTCGCATTTTGTTTGAAATGATTGAAATGAGGCATTTGTTTGCCATTTGCAGAGGGAGCGCGAGCTGGCGCAGTCCCAGGAGGATATAGCTCGCCTGTTGAGCGAGTTGGAGGTCAGGGACGCCGAGATTGCTGCTCTCGAGGCGAGGGTCACCGAGCGAGGTGGCAAGTAGGAGTGGTTGTCTTTGCTTGTGTTGTCGTCGGCTGTATTAAATATATCTTGTACATTTAGGACTTCATTCTGGACTTTTGGACTTGTTTTGGGCAAGAGCCCCGAGTTTGATGTACATATAGCATTTTGGTTGTGTATATGATGGCCTGAGTGCCTTTGCTGCTGGGTTGTATGTTTGTTCCTGCAGGTTAGCTCAGAACAGGTTTGGTAGATGACGGTTTACGCCGTCATGCTGCCGAAATTTACATAGACTTACACGTAAAACACACGTAAAACACACACTGTACGTATGGCTTAAACTAGCGCGAAATGAGAAGAACGACCCTAAAAAAAATTGCAAAAAATTGCCCAGAAACGAACGAGTGTGAAAACATTGCTCGAAAATGAGCGAAATGCAAAAGAATTTGTCAAAAATGACCGGACGCTAGGGAGGGCTACCTCCTCAAAAAACTTAAAAAGAAATGTGTAAGTTTGAAATGAAATGTGAAACGAGAGTGAAATGATTCCCCAAACAAAAAAGGAAATAAAATGAAATATGTAAGTGAAATGATTCCCCCAAAAAAAAGAAAATAAAATAAAATGGATAGGTGTGCTCGGTTGGCAAAAATGTCGATTTCGTCTCGAAAAGCGTGCGCGAAAAATTAGGAATCGTAAAATATGGTAATTTAACGGAATTACCAAAATAATAACCTATAGGAATAGGAAATTATATCCAAAAGAAATTAGGAAAGATCCAAGGCGAAAAAATCACGGAAGGCCTTCTGAGGAAGAGGCGCAGCAGGTGCTGCGCCATTTCCCCAGTCGGTCAGTTCTGACGGAAATTAGGAAACAGTTTTTAGTATAAATATAGACGTCGAGGGAGCTTTTATTCACATAATTCTTCCGTCCTTTTTCCGTCTATTTCATAAAAATTCTCCTATTTTCATAGAAGAAAATTCACAAATTATGGATGCCTTTGAAAACCGTCTCAAGGAGTGGACAAATGAGTTTACAAACGTAGAGAAACATAACATGGGTGCTTTCAATTTGGGGTCAATCTTGAGTCTTAAATTGGTGAAGATTGTGAAACCTTTCTTGGATGCTTGTCTCAAATATTGGGACCCTAATTTCCATGTGTTTGCCTTTCCTGGAGGCGATATCTGTCCGTTTCCTGAAGAAATTGCTGCAATTGGAGGATGGGACCCAGAAAATGCGCCTGCCATACCCTCTAGCCCTCAAGGGTATAAAAGCAAGTTTAAAGATTTGCTTGGACTTACTAAAGCTGAGGTTGACCGTGTTGTGACCTCAAAAGGAGTCCGTATGCTTGATTTCATTGATCGATTCATAAACAAGGATCACCCTTCTATCTCTTATGTGGCGAGGCGTAGGGAATTGGGGTTTTGCCTACTGCATGGTTATGTCCTCCGCGGGTATGTTGATAAGGAAATGAGAGGGGATCCTCGTTACTTGAGCTTGGTTGAACAGATGGAGCTGCGCAGGAGCCCGACGTGTCTGTGCCAAGGAGAGATCATTTTGGGGCTGGATAATAGGAAAGCCAACCGCGAGCTTCCTTATTTGGGAAGTCCTATCATTTTGCAGGTAAGAACCTCTTTTTTTTCCTTTTTTCTTTTCGTTCGTTTTTTATTTTTATTTTTTTTGATTGGATATTAATTCCCGTCTTTGGTAGGTTTGGCTCATGGAGCGTCTGCAGTTGATCGAGCCTCCAGTTAATGTGCCAGGATATCATGCTCGGTCGATTGCGATGAGGACCAGGCTCTATATGGCGGACTTCACTCGGGTTTGCAACTATTGGGAGAACAAGTTGAAGAATGAAGATGGTCCTTTGATTAGATGGATTATGCCATGGTGGCATCTCAAGTCAGTCACTGGAGTGTCATCCTTAGATCCTACTCGGTCAGTACGCATTCCTGGCTTGGAATTTATGATATGCATCTTCCCGGAGAGATTGATGAGGCAAGTGGGCCTTAAACAGAAGATTCCTAAGCTTGATACCGTTCCTCAGACTGCATTGGCACATACTACCGAGAGTCGTCGAGAGTGGGCCCTCAAGTGGGCTCAGAGGAACATGTGGTTCATACTTTCTCCTGTTGGTTCCTTATGGATATCGGATTCATACTTGCAATCGAGGAAGGCTACTACTCCCGAGGAGCGCGATAAATTGAGGAAGCGCAAGCCCGTTGACTACAAGATTCGTGAGGTAGCAAAGGAGAACCAGAAGTATTTGACTAAAGGGGGGGAAGAGGTCGGATTCCGAGTCGTTCATCCGTCGAAGAAACCGAAGATCGCTCCTGCCGCAGAGATGGTGGTTGATCGAAATGGTAAGGCTAGACCGCGAGAGAGACCTTTGGTGATTAGGTCTGAGATAGCACAGGAGCGCCCGGCTCGTGGTCGAGACAAGAAGTATGATAAAAATGACAAAGGCAAGGGTAAGATGGAAGAGTAGTAATATTTATTATTATTATTATTATTATTATTATGTAATAAATGGTGGGGTTTTTAGAATCCTAGCCTATTTATTTTCAGCATTTTATATTATGTGGCGTATTATTATTATTTATGGAAGAAATGAATAAAAGATTAATTAGTTATGAAACTGTTGTGATTTTTTCTTTTATTATTCTTGTCGAATTTCAAATGCAAATGCAAATGTCCTTCCATTTACATTTAAAATAATGGTGGTGGGTTGTATCTTGTGAAGGATTGCCTACGTATTCATTTAAAAAATGAAATCAAACCCTTGTGCGTAGTTCGAGTAAATGTAAAAGAATAATTGTTCTAAGCAAGAGCTTGTAGTGAACTAGAAAATGAGCATGTGCTTTACTTACTCCTAAAATACAATTCGATTTATTTGATGATGTGAGGATGACGAATGGTCAAAATGCAAGAGCAAGGTTACGTAAGCTTTATTTCAGCGGGCCAGGGGTCGTTTTTATTTCGTGTCGCATGAGCGGCACGTGGGTGTTACGCGAGGCGCGTGTTTCGTCCTATGTTAGGCATAATATCGTTTCAGTTGGTCGAGGTTAGTTGGATTAGAAAATTCATTCCCATTTAGGTCTGTGATCCTAACCGCACCCCTCGGGGATATGGCCTTGACTAAGAATGGTCCGGCCCAGTTGGGTTTGAACTTTCCTCGTGGATCGACAGGTAGAAGCGCTCTAACTGATTTGAGGACTAGATCTCCTACTTTGATGTTTCTAGGCTTAACCCTTTTGTTGAATGCTCGTTTGATACGTGCCTGATATGTTTGCACATTATGTAATGCGCGCAATCTTCGTTCATCCAAGAGGATGAGTTCTTCGTACATATCTCTCTTCCAATCGGCTTCTGGAATTTGACTTTCGAGCAGGATGTGTAAGGATGGGATTTCTAGTTCAACTGGTTGTACAGCTTCCATGCCGTGAGTTAAATAGAAAGGAGTAGCCCCAATGGGCGTCCTAACTGATGTGCGATATCCCCATAATGCGAATGGTATCTTACTGGGCCAATCGCGATAATTATCGATCATTTTCTTGAGGATTGTGATGACAGTCTTATTAGCTGTCTCTACCGTGCCATTGGTTTGAGGTCTGTATGGCGAGGAATGGTGATGCTTGATTTTGTACTTGGCTAGCAATTGCTCAGTCTCAGCCTGGAAATGTGATCCGTTGTCACTGATGATTTCATGTGGGCAACCATATCGACAGATGATATTGGTTTGTATGAACTTTGCCTCGTTTTTGGCTGTGAGACTAGTGTAACATGCCGCTTCGACTCATTTGGTGAAATAATCGATAGCCACCAAAATGAAACAGTGACCTCCTGTTCCGGCTGGGGTGATCTTCCCGATGATGTCAATTCCCCAAGCAGAAAATGGCCAAGGAGATGGCATGGTGTTTAGTAGTGAAGGAGGGACATGTTGCACATTCTCGAAGATTTGGCAGTTATGGAAATGTCTAACATACTTGATGCAATCGGATTCCATTGTGGTCCAGTAATATCCCAGGCGCGTGATTTTCTTTGCCATCATTGGTCCACTCATGTGAGGGCTACACTCTCCATCATGAACTTCTTCCATCACCTTCTGTGCCTGTGAATGATCAAGGCAACGTAAAACTACACCAAGAGGTGTTCTTTTGTACAATTATCCTTGCATGAGGAGATATTGAGAGGCTAGTAGGCGTATAGCAAGTTGTCCTCTCTTATCCATATCTGATGGATATGTACCATTGACTTTGAAGTTTAGAATGGCTTGAAACCAAGGTTCCCTTGGGTTTTCCTCTTCGTCTGTAATTTGGTGCACATAGGCTGGTTATGACCGTAGTTCGATGCATAAAGGCATTTCTACCATTTGGTCTGGCATGTTAATCACAGATGCAAGTTTTGCAAGAGCGTCTGCAAACTGATTTTCTTCTCGAGGTAGGTGTAGATAGGTTACTTGATCGAAGAATTGGGCAACTTGATCTATCCTAGCCTGATAGGGTGCTAGACTCTCACTTCGAATTTTCCAAGATCCCGTAATTTGGTTGATGATCAAGGATGAATCTCCATGAACTCGAAGATTTTTGTACCTAAACTTACTGCTGCTTGTAACCCGATAAGGCAAGCTTCATATTCTGCTGCGTTATTTGTCACCTCGAAGTCGAGTTTGACAGAGAGTGGCGTATGCTCACCTTCAGGAGAAATAGAAATACTCCTATTCCAAATCCTCTTAGGTTTGATGCTCCATCAAAATAAAGGTCCCAAGAGTCTACATTGGTTTGTAGTATATCATCGTCTAAGAATGACCATTTGTCTACTGCTTGGGTGTCGTTGATGGGATTATCTGCGAAGAACTCGGCAACAGCACGTCCCTTTATAACCTTCAGAGGTACATATTTGAGATCGAATTCTGAAACCATTAAGGTTCATCTTGCCAAGCGTCCGTTGAGAACGGGTTTCTCGAAGCGGGATTTGACAAGATCCATTTTGGAGTACACCTTGACAGAGTAGCTAAGCATGTAATGGCGTAGCTTTTTCGTTACCCACACAAGAGCGAGGCATGTCTTTTCGAGAGGCGTGTACTTGCATTCATACTCCAAGAACTTCTTACTAAGGTAGTAGATAACTCTTTCTTCTTTCCCGACGGTTTGTGCTAGCATAGCCCCCATGGCTGTTTTGGTCACTGTGAGATATCAACCAAGAGGTTGATCTCGTTGAGGAGGCATGAGCACTGGTGGTTTGGCTAGTATCTCCTTAATTTTGTCAAACGCCTTTTGACAGTCATCATCCCATATGGTATGATCTTTTTTCTTGAGCTTCTTGAAAATGGGTTCACAGATCACGGTAAGTTTCAATATGAATCGACTTATATATTGCACCTTGCCTAAAAATCCCCTAACTTCCTTTTCTGTATGAGTTTGTGCCATTTCGATTAGAGCTTTGATTTTTGAAGGATCGATTTCTGTTCCCCGTTGACTGACGACATATCCCAGAAGTTTGCCTGATGTTACCCCGAATGCGCATTTCTGAGGATTGAGCCTCATGTTGTACTTTCGCAGCCTTAGGAATAATTTGCGAAGGTTATCAATGTGTCCCTTCCTATCTTTGGACTTGACAATCATATCATCCACGTACACCTCTACTTCTTTATGCATCATGTCGTGTAGCAGCATGGTCGCAGTGCGTTGATATGTAGCTCCAACATTGATTAATCCGAATGGCATAACAGTATAGCAATAGGTGCCCCATTGAGTGACAAAGGCAGTCTTATGCATGTCTTCTATGGCCATCTTGATCTGATTATATCCTGCATACCCGTCCATGAAGGACAACAACGCGTGATCTGCGGTATTGTCTTCCAATATGTCGATATGTCGTAGAGGAAAATCGTCTATGAGACTTGCTTTGTTTAAGTCATTGAAATCAACACAAACTCGGATTCGCCCATCCTTTTTGGGTACGGGTACTATGTTGGCCACCCAGTCTGAATACTCGAAACCTTTGATGAACCCGACTTTGAATTGTTTATCGACTTCTTCTTTGATTTTAAGAGCCCATTCTGTCCTCATCCGACGAAGTTTCTGCTTTACAGGTTTGAAACCTGGTTTGATTGGAATTCTGTGTTCTGCAATATCCCTATCGATCCCTGGGATATCTTTGTAGGACCAAGCAAAAACGTCTTTGAACTCGTGTAGGAGGTCTATGAAATTGGCCCATTCGGTTGGGCTTAAGGTTGTCCCTATCCTAAGTTCTTGGGGTTCTAGTTCGGTTCCTACGTTGATGGGTTCAGTGTTCTCTATAACTGGTGCCCCTTCCCCCTCTTGTAATATTTCTTTAGCTATGTAGGGAGGTAGTTCGATTGAGTCTGGGTCTGGATCATCCTCATTATCATCAAAAATAAAATTGCAATCAGAATAACACAAAGCGTAAGCAGAATCTGATTTATTCATAATAAATTTTGAAAAGAGTTGAAACAAAGAAACCATTTGTTCAGTAGTCAGTGGCGGTAAAGGGACGGCTGTTGGGACACTTCCCAAACTACTGTTACTACTTGATGCTATGCTAGGAGAAACAAGGGGATTGGGAGTGACGACAGGAGGAGACTCTCTAGGGACTTCTCTAGACTCCGACTCTGATTCCAACTCCGACTCCGACTCTGACTCGAATTCATTGTCTTCGGGTTCTCCTTTGAACATCTCTGTTGGGAAATGTGTCCTCAACAATAGTGCGATCACATGATTTAAATATCATAATTAAATCTCAAATTAAGAATACGTGAGGGATGATTTATATATATATATATTCGACTGATCATCATTAACCGGTAATGATTGGCTGACTAGAGTTTGACATTACTGTCGTGCGACGGTGGTGGTCAGTTGATCCCTTAAGGTCACACCTAAAGGACAATTCCCTTAATGGATAAATTGATTAATTGTATGGCGTCGAGGTAATCGGTTCCTTAAAAGTGAACAATTTACTTGTGAGAGAGAATATTAATATCTTATTATAATGGGATTAAATAAGATTTATTTTAGTGATAAAAATACATTATTACTAAAATTGCTCATTGTTTGAGAAACAATAGAGATAAGAATGAATGGTTAATTATAATTACAAGATGTTGTGAATTATATTTTTATGACCCATTTTACTTAATGATCAAGTATCACTAGTCAATTTGTTGTATGTAATTTAATTAATTTGTAAAATGATATTTATGTGATAAATATGCATTAAAATTAATTAATAACATGTATCCTATTACATGTGACATATTGTGTGACAAATGACAAATTGACAAAATAAAATGGTAGTCCATTTTAAGAGCATGGACCGAATGGAGGGAGTTATAATGGTGTAAGATTGACTTATTTTATGATAAATAATTCATAGGCTTTACTTTTATAGCCTTACACCTATCTTACAATGTCATACACTTTTATACATTGTGAAGACCAAAAGAGAAAAGGTAAGATTCCCCTTTAGCTCCTTCCTACCCGGTCTCACCTCTTCAAATGAGGACTTTTGTCCTCATTTTTCATACAACACATTTTCATTCACATATACATGCAAGTGTCTTTGCTCCTCCTTCTCTCTAGCTTTCTCCAAGAAGTTTTTGGAGATTCACAAGTTCTTGTTTATATTTTCTAATATCAAAACTACATTACTAGTGTAGTAATAATAATAATATTAGAATCATTTTAAGGATACTAGTATAATCATCTAGTTAATTAGTATACTAGTTTAAGGGTAAGTCTTGGGTGCAATCTAAGGAGGATTTCTATACTTGGGATCTTGGAAGATCATCCATCATTATAAGCTCAAGAACAAGTGAAGGAAGGTGACCTTATTTGTGCCCATAATTTCGAACCAACCAACAATGTAAGGAACATTGTTTTTCCTATAAATCTTTCATTTAGTTATGCATGCACTAGATCAAAAGAACATATAATTAACAAGTTAATTAGTTCACTATTAGAGGAGTCTAATAATAGGTATATGAACCTAACAAGTGGTATCAGAGCATAAGGATGTTGCATGCATAATCGGTTATTGTTTTTTCCGAGTTAAAAGGTTAACATATAAAAACTACAAATTTGTGATTTATAAGTATAAGCCACGAAATCACCATGCATGTTATATATTCTGGTCCTAAAATGTTTTTAGGTCATTTTTATGATTCATGGAAATTTATTGCTCATTTTAAGGATTTTTGGTCATTTTATTACATTTTTATGACTAAAATGGGAATTAAAATGCTAAAAATAGTTAAATTTCGTTTCTGACCTTGGAAATTTTATATTATCTCACATGCATATTTTACAAGTTGTGTGTAAAAGGACGAGTTAATTTGATTAATATTGCATGATTTATGATTTTTATGAGATAAAGATGGATTAAAAGAGGTAAAATGGTTAAAAATAGTTAAATATCGAATTAAGCCATGATCTTTTAATATGATGTCACATGCAAGATTTACAGAGAGTATGTAAATTTCTATATTTAAATATCTTCTTTAGCATGATTTATGGATTTTTGAGTAAAAATGGCATAAATAGTGACTATTTTATCAAAAATTAGCTAAAACGTATTGCATGGCTTGAGAAAATTATTTTAAGTTGCATTAATATCCCACTTATCAGATCTAAATTTGTAAAAATTATTGGTTTATTTTTCGTATACTTTATACATTTTATGAGATAAAAACGATAAATATGCAACTATATTTTCTCAAAATTAATTCGAAAATTTTAACCATTATTTTTGACATTATGAGTGTCATGGATTTATTCCAGAATGTTCAAAAATTTAAAATTCATTTTTTTGAAACTTTTGTGAATTAATTTGGATTTATTTCATAAATATTGTGTTTTTAAGGTAAAAAATGAGCATAAAATTAAATCAAGTTGAATTATTGTCAAAAAATTTAGTGATGACTGATTTTTGAGTCCTAAAATGTGTTAGGATAATTAAATTGAGCTTAGATGTGATTTAAGTGTTAATTAGTGATTTTAAAAGGTTATTATCACGCATTTCCATGAAACCGGGTTATATGTACGACATAAGTTAAATAGGGCGATTTGGCACATGATTTTGCATGATAGGTACATATTATAATGCTGCATATTTCAATTGTTGAATGTCTTTTATTTATATAATTTTGAATTATGTAATTTTATCTTAGTATGGCCTTAGTTTTAATCGATATTACCCGTAATGAAAGGGAATATTGATTCGGTTGTAATTTAATGTGATCTCGTATCATTTTTATTTTTTTTTATTTCAGTAGTTTTTCCATTTTACAAATGTATAATAGGAATAGTTTTGTATTTTTATTATTATTTGTAATTATGGAGCATCTTTAAAGACGGTGCCATTTGGAAAGGTGATCCGACAAAGACGGTGTCTTGGAAGGCGTGCCAATTGAAGATTCAAGGGACCAAAGAAGTTGGTTTCCGATTATGTAATAGATTATTTGATTTTCTATTTTTAGGAAGGCCATACTAGGAATTTTATTTATTGCTTTGCATTTCTTTAATATGTTGCATGCATTGCCAAATCGCCATAACAACACATGCATATCATATCGAGTCATCGACCGTGTCAATTATAATTATCATAGTTCACCGCTTTAGTTCACTTAAAACGTGATAGATAATAAGTTGACAAGACCTCTCACATATAATAATTGAGATAAAGCCTTACCAAATAGTAGAAACCCATGAAGTACCAATTTCATAAGGGAGTTAATCCGGCTTCACCGTAATACAAACCTTGTTACGTTGGCGAAGTGGGGTAGTAAAATGTTATTACATCAAAATTTGGATTGAGCTCAACGGAAGTATTGTTGAACGTAGTCGCATGTGTTCCGGGCTAAAGATGAGAATTAGAGTAATTTTTATCGACCGAGAGTTCTAAAAGTAGAATCGATTAAAAGGTTAATCCACCGAGTTATATTAATAAGGGATGAATCGGCTCACCGTGCCCGAGTTAATATGAATTTGGATCTCGGAATCATTTATGTAGTTGGGTGGAGGTCACTATATAAATGCAATGCTTGTAGTTAAATTTACGAGTATTATTAAAACGATAGATGATAATTAATTCCTTCATTTCCTATTTTGTAGTCAAAAATTTGTTTTAATCAATCACAATGGCAACTCCAATCACGTCCGCATCCACTAGTTCCGCCACGCTTACCAATGTGTCATGGCTCCGATCCTTCATGGATCGATGTAAGTTAGAAAAATGGGTCAAATTTCGCCGATTGGGACGCGCAACTTCGCTTGGCCGCGCAAGGTGATGACAAGCTTCGTTACCTTACCGAGGCACCACCCAATGAAATTACTATTAGGTCCACCCCCGCCGCTAGGAAAACCTATGAGGTTTACCAAAGAGAGTCGGCCGCGATAAAAAATGTGTTGATCTTTGCTATGGAGGCCGAACTCCAACGAAGTGCTATAAAGATTAGCACCGCTCATGAGATCTACATGAAGCTTGTGAACATGTTTTCACGAGCTTCTAGGGTCATTCAATATGAGGCGGCTTCCACATTCTTTGATCTTAACATCAAAGAGGGCCAAAAGGTGAGCCCACATGTGCTCAAGTTTATGGAGCATGTTGAGACCTTGAAAATTCATAAGGTGGAAATTCCCAATGAACTCGTAATTGATCGAATTCTTCATTCCCTCAGCAAAATCAAAGCATATGTTCAATTCCGGGTGAATTTTAATATGCAAGATAAGAAGGTTTCCCTTGATGAGTTTCACAAAATGCTTGTGCAAGCCGAAAGGGACATGGGGCTAAGTGTTAGCACCACCAAAGATGTGCTCAATGTTAATCATAAGAGCAAAGGAACATTCAAGAAGAGCGGGAAAAAGGGAAAGAAGCGAACACCCAACAGGAACATAGCTAAGACTTATGAAGCAAGCTCCTCCAAGCCCAAGTACAGTGCCCCCTCCCGGGACAAGTGCCACTATTGTTGTGGTGTTGGACATTGGAAAAGAAATTGTTCCAAATACCTTGGCGACATCAAAGCTGGAAAGGTTATTCCAGTAGGTATATGACTATCCCTATCTTTTATGTTTCAATCTCAATTAGTATGTGATACAAGTTGTGATGATTACCCTTTTTATTGTAAATAGGGCCCCCTCCTAGCAAGGACAAAGGCAAGGAGAAGCAAGCCTAGAGGATCACGAGGGAAGCTAGTGTAGCCGACCATGGTGATGGATCATTGGAAGCTTGGATTTTATTTGCATTGTCTTTAATTTTATGATGTATTTCATGTTTTAGAACTATTTTGATTTCCTTGTTTGACTCGGAAATTAGCATGTATCCTTTAAACACGGGTTGTATTTTGGATATTGGTGATTTGGTTTTCAACCCAAATCACTTGTTTTATTATGTTATTTGTTCTAAAATCATCATCATTAATTACTTGCGTAGAGAAACATTAGATAAACAACTTAAATTGATTGATTAGACGATTATGATGATGGGATCATTATATGTCCATAAGCTATGAATTTGATTCTCCTTATGCCTTTGTCACTTAAAGTAACAACTTACTTATATAAGATCAATTCTAAAGTTGTAATGAGTTTTTGAACTCATCAAGTAGGGAATTCACGATACCAAATGGACATATTATTCTAATTGGATGGTCAACCATGAGATACCTAGAATAGAGAGTCTATTAAATAGATGACATGGATAAGACTCGTATATTATCAAGCTGCCATGTTGGGATGGCCTTTTGAAAGCTAAACTCCGTTAAATATATAAGTTTGTGCCTCACAAAGCTATCTCTCAAGAAGTTAGATGTATTTATGAGAGATAGAGTGGGAGTAGAATGTATCGTCACAAACATCTCTTATAGTTGAAATGTTACTTTGTGAAAGTAATAGAATTATAGAGTGGGAGTTGGTATTGAACTATTATCTATGAAGATAGAATGAAAGCATAGTTAAGTGGGAGTTTATCGCACATGTCTTATTGTTCAAAAATATTACTTTGTGAAAGTAATAGTATCATGACCTTGTTACATACGAGCCGAAGCATTACAATCCGAAAATTGTTGCTCATGAGTAGATTTACTTTATAGTGAGGGTCTCTTTAAAGGTAAATAGAGCTTTAGAGTACACAAATGCATAAGATTTACATGAAGATGTTGATCAAGATAAATTGTGGTAGGAATTGCCGCATTTCATTTTTATGAAGAAGGCAAATATAATTCGCTTTTCTAAAATGGGAATTTAGAGAAGGAAGTGTTTGAAACACAAAATCTTAGATGAAGATCTAAGAATCCTAACATATTATGCGTAGCTTTCTTCAATCATCATTAAAATGATCTTAAGCAAGCATTATAGGATTTTACTTTTCGTTCATGTGATTATAGTGAATTGTTTCATTCACATGATTGAAGAATCATGATATACATGAAGTTAAGTGGGAGCTAGAATTGTTTTTCCATGTCTTATACATTGAAGACATATTACTTATTGAGTATTATGTACCAATGCTCTCTTCTGGCGAGAGTAATTGGAAGACTTGGAAAGGGATGCAAAGTATTCTAGATTTTGAATCTATGTGAGAGTAAATTGGCATAGAGCTAAGAGTCTTATGAAGATAAGTTATTTCGTATCTGTTTAACATCAACAAAGTTGAATGGCTTATTCTTGATGATGAAAGTGGAATTACTATGATGGAATCATAGTCGTTCACTGAACCCATTAAGTTGTTGATTACATGAAATCGATTGCTAATGTTTCCGCCATTAGAACGATTATGTATATGCAACAGACGACGTCTTTGTGATGTACCATATGCTAGGTACATGATAAATCAATAATAAGTTAATTCATTAGATGGGCTTGTGAAAGCCTTAAAGTACAATTGATTACTTGTACACATGTTTGGATGATAAACTAAGTTAGGCGTTGAAGGGTTGCACAAACTTTAGTGTCCAAGCTTAAAAGGATTTGATGAAATCCTAAACTAATGTTATTGACTAAGGAGTAAGAAACTAAGAAAAGTGTTTTAGTTTCACGCATTGTAAATTCTACAAAAGGAATCTAAGTAAGATTGTGATAAATTGATCAACGTAGGGATTAAGGGTGAATCCCTCTACAAATGACTTTATCACAAGTTATGTGATAACAGTGGGAGCTTCTTTCAAGTTAAAGAGCCCAAGTCTAGCAAAAAGCCTAGACAAGTACTTAGAGAAATTCATGTCATTCGAGATGACATTGAATGGAAGGAAATTGCAATTAATTAAGTTGGAATATATGGATATCGGGTATATCCACTTGCCAAGCTTGTATTGCATTTTATCTAGTGTTATAATACACTAAAGATTATAAAATATGAAGTAGTAATAGTGTATTGACTGTTCATATGTGATAATCACATTTATCGTTTGAGTTTTATTAAACTCACCCGCTACCTTGTCGTATCCGAATGGGTTGTAGAGACAAATTGAACCCCATTAAAGTGAATTGGATTGATATGGTATTCGCCCCTAGTTACCTATATGAGGTGACGTCTCGAAGTGACTAAAGTGTGATGCGATTTATGGCAAGTTCAAGTGCCATAGAGTCATATGGGATGACTAGTCGATCACATAGGCAGACTGTATGGGACAATCTGTCGGGCAGTGACCGCTTATAGAGTTCTGGTAATTCATAAAGCCTGGTCGTGGCAAGAGCTACAATAATATTCTTATGAGTCAATTCTTTTGACTAGAGACTATTCGCCCAAGTTGGCACAACTTCTGATTAGCTTTGATTTATACTCTACGATTTCGTAAATGAGGTCAAACTGGGTATATTTTGGGTTATGATGGACTGTGGCTGAACGAAGGCAATAGGGCGATAGAAATTGTCCACCCTTTGTCAGGGTTGTTTGAAATCTCAAGGCCACTCGAGGAGTAGTTAACTGGAAATGCGTGGCCACGCTCGGAAGGTATCTATGATGGATAATTCCGGTCAGACAGTTAATCTCCAGATCGAGAAAACCACTCAAGATATGATCAAATATAAGTACGACCTGCAAGACACCTTACATTGAGTGGGAGATTGTAATAGGACAAGAGAATTGGTGACGCACACTTGTCGAGGACAAATGGGAGATTGTTGGGAAATGTGTCCTCAACAATAGTGCGATCACATGATTTAAATATCATAATTAAATCTCAAATTAAGAATACGTGAGGGATGATTTATATATATATATATATTCGACTGATCATCATTAATCGGTAATGATTGGCTGACTAGAGTTTGACATTACTTGTCTGCGACAGTGGTGGTGGTCGATTGATCCCTTAAGGTCACACCTAAAGGACAATTCCCTTAATGGATAAATTGATTAATTGTATGGCGATACGAGGTAATCAGTTCCTTAAAAGTGAACAATTTACTTGTGAGAGAGAATATTAATATCTTATTATAATGGGATTAAATAAGATTTATTTTAGTGATAAAAATACATTATTACTAAAATTGCTCATTGTTTGAGAAACAATAGAGATAAGAATGAATGGTTAATTATAATTACAAGATGTTGTGAATTATATTTTTATGACCCATTTTATTTAATGATCAAGTATCACTAGTCAATTTGTTGTATGTAATTTAATTAATTTGTAAAATGATATTTATGTGATAAATATGCATTAAAATTAATTAATAACATGTATCCTACTACATGTGACATATTGTGTGACAAATGACAAATTGACAAAATAAAATGGTAGTCCATTTTAAGAGCATGGACCAAATGGAGGGAGTTATAATGGTGTAAGATTGACTTATTTTATGATAAATAATTCATAGGCTTTACTTTTATAGCCTTTGTAACACCCCGGTTTATGAAGGAGCCTTTGGCAAGACATTCCCTAATAAACCGAACTGTTACCATCTCGGTTTCCCGAGGTAGTGAATAACAAATTAAACTCCAAGGCAATTTATTTAACATCTTAACTTAACTATTACAAATTCTCCTTTTAAATTAAATTACAAGAACTGACGTAAATAAAAGTGAATTCTTCTAGATGATGAACTAGCCACTAGGTCATCTGATCCAGTGTCTCACGCCCATCCAGCTCCCGTCCTATCTCATAAACCTGTCAAGTCTGCTCCCCATAAAACGGTTCATCACAGGTGTTCACGAATACACAGGGTCAACCACGAGGTTGAGTAGGGAAAACAATAAAACAGTAAATATGATATGCATGATACTCCGTCACCTCCATCTCCACCTCAACTCATCACACACAACCCCGACGCCCACCATACCGATCCCCTAGACTATATATATCGACCGTAGTCGATCCGCCCGCTCGCAGCGGAGGACACCAGGGCAAGTCCCGCAGAACCACTGGCCTTATCACAACATCGCATCATATCTCATCATCGTCACCACCACACCATCCTCCAACTCCAATGCATATGCAATGCTCAACAGTAATCAATGCAACATGATACGTATATCAATGAATGAAATCATGCCAGCTATCAAAATAATGAAATAACATAATCAACACGAACAGTTCCAACCATACTCCGATGTATGAATCATAACATAAATTACAACCACGCACAAGTCACCGATCACAAATTTCGGTCACATGTAACTCAACAACTCAACACAATTTAACAACACCGGTAAGTCAAGTGTATTTCCCTACCTCGGATCTGCAGTCAAATAGCCGGATGCTCAGTGATTATCCACAATAATTCGTCCTCTGAAAGATAATGAAATGATAACCAATTACTTAACTATTCCCGTTCCCAAAATAGAAGTTACTAAAAATAGAAACTTTCCCGATATGGAAACTCTTCTCTTTTAACAATCCCGACACAAAACCCGTTTCCAATTATTTAAATGCACTCGGGAATTAATTAATTAAATTAGAATACGACCCGATACGAAATATAACGATTAAATGATGAAAAACCCGTTTAAAAACCAAAACAGCCCGTGCCCCCTTCACCCGCACCCACTCTCCTCACGCACCACCTAAACCACCGCGACAACCGCCAGTCGTGGTCCCCACATCAACCCAGCCACCAACAACCACCCCCACTGGGGTCGACTGCCGCCGGCGAGGTGAACCACGGCCGCCACTTGGCCTGGTTCACCACCACGCATCACCAACACCTCCCGTTCTCAACCTGACCACCACCGCAACCCACAACTACCCCCTGCCCCACAACCACCATTCGACTCGCCACCAACCCACGCACACAGACAACCCAAAGACCACCTTGTCGACCTCCCCTAGTCGACGGTGGCACCACCCCAAAGCTACCCTCTACACCCGTCCGAAAATCAAAACCCAACCTCGCTTTGTCCCCTTTACTCGATGCCGCTTTTTCCGCCACCCTAACCACCTACAACCACCCCGACAACCACCAAGACACTCGTCCCTCACCACACTACCCTTATACCCCTTTGACAACCCCCATGAACGCCCCCATAAGGCACGAAACAACGGCCAACAACTCGACAGAAAGAGGAGAAGGGTTGAGCTCTTACCTTTTCTGCCGCCACAGCCGCCACCAGGGTTGCCACCGGACGTCGACAACCACCCCTAGATCCTCCCTGCTGCGCCGCCAACACTCACACTCACTCTCCCTCTCTCGATTTGCGTGAAGGCTGAGTTATGGGCCGTAGAAAAGAGGTGGACGGTTGAGGGAATAGGGTTTAGAAATGTTAGGGTAAAATTAGGTTAAATTTAGGTTAGATGATAAATGGGTCGTGGGTATGGGTAACGTGATATGGGTCATGGGTATGGGTAACGTGATATGTAAATGGGTAAGTCATCGTTCAGTTAAACCCGTCTCAACAAGTTTACGAGTAACTTGGTCTTACGATATCAACACGACTACACAATTACTCGACTCGATAAACAATATAAAATACGGGGTATTACAGTCTTTCCCCCTTAAAATGAACTTCGTCCCGAAGTTCGCTCAACTACCGAACAGATTTTCTAGTACAAGGATTCATGGGCTCAAGCGGTTGAAACGGAATGTTACATTCTACCCTCCTAAAAAGAAAGTTACGTCCCGGAACTTACTTCATGCAAACCCATCACCCCTCATGAACTCATGCAAACTATCAGAGCACCATAACAGCAGCAGTTTAATTACACAGCATAGAGGACTCATTTGTGTGGGTACCACGCAACGAAACATCAGCTTGGTCAAAACTACGATCTACAACTTGATCAAAACCACAATCTATAAACAAGTGGGACATAAACATTAAGATTTTACAATCCTACCCAACTAGAAACATGGTTACGTCCTCGTAACCTCTTCTCAACTTTCATATTCCTATGTAACAAAACACCAAACAACATGTAACGAAAAGAACACGTGATAAAAGATTGCGCGAAAACATTAACGTCGAAAACAAGGTTTTATTATGGGATTAATCGATTGTCAACAAGTAACACTTATTACTTATCTCATGCTTGACTTAAAACACAACATCAAACTAAAAGAACAACAAGAAAGAGCCAAAGGTTCACACGGTTTCATAACAGGCCGATCATGGTGTTCATAGCCCTAACCTACGGTTCTTAGGTCGCGCCTCCACTGATTCTGGTGACTTCTATGTCATTCCCTTCCTGGTTCACCTCTTCCCCAATGTCTGACATGGGTGGTTCAGTCATACTTTCGGCATCAGATACATTAGCGTAAAATTCGTGTCTCAGGTTGCCTGATATAAAGTCGAAGGTATGTTCGGGCGGGTATTTGGCCCCGCCGCATGAATGGGGTCACGGAATAGCCTCATGTAGTGGGTGGACAACTCTCTCATGTACATGCGCTTGTCCCTTTAGTATACCAGTCGGAATAGAATCGATAAGGGTATATGCTCTTAATCGAGTATTAGTTAAATACTCGGGGTGCCCATTATGGCCATACATGTCCATGGCAAAGACAAAGTCTCTCACAATGTTCATTAAAGTCAGCATCAAGTGACATGTAACGATCTTGCGGGTGTACATTGTAGGGATCCATCCTACAAAATGGAAAGTTAACAAATTAAGACCCAAGGGTGTTAAGACAAGGATTCGTCCTCGAAGTTTAAGTGTGCGAAAGCTATATAACAAGTTTTCAGGGTAATCGTTGTAATACCATGGTTTTGGTCAACTCAAGATCATCACAGTTCGCATTATCTACCAGGGAACAACCACTTTAGGAATATCAACCGCAAGAATGCACGTAAACCAGCATACAATCTAACATTGACTCCACCAAATTCCTCTCCCAAGTCAAAACCATTACCAATTTCGAACAACTGACCCGCCCTACCACTAATAAATCACCGGGAGTATTAAAACATGTGGTACATAAGCACTACTTAACACCTAGAAACCATAGAAAACATAACACGTAATCAAAACCTTTTGACTCATCAGACATACAACACGAATTAGTCAATTTGTTTGATATAAATTCTGAAACGTATTTGTTGATAAAAGTAACAACGTATGATTCATAACATCACAACATTACTTCCATATCCCACATGTGTTTGACATCATAGCAACCATATCGTTCAATTGTGTTCAGCAACTTAGTACAACTCATTTTCAGCAAAACAAACGATATCGCATAACGAGTTTAAACATACATTCATCATCTTATACTTTGTAGAATTCTAGCTATAGTAAAAGATTAGCAACTTGGACACTTCACTGATTTGCACTACTTAAATACTTGGCAACTTGTAGACTCAATTAGATGTAACTATATCGACTATCATTTAAACCAAAGCATATCATGTGAATCATCAGAGGATTATCCTATTATAATTGTCAACATAGTTATCATAACAATCTTTATGTTAATATAATTGATAGTAACGACTCGAGAATATAAATATGCCAATTGTCGTGTTATATCAAACAGTTTCCTTTATATCACACTCATGCAATTGCAAGAATCACTTTAGTATTTTTACGATATTGTAATAACGAACATATTCAATAACAAAAATAACAACACTGTTTATTATCATGTTATAGGTTTAGGTTCAACCGAAATAACTTAATGCAATGGAAGCAATAGGTATAACTATAGGCACACAGGCTCACAAAAAGGACCTTAGGACTCAGATGACATCCTACATGTGGTAATATTTAGGCATAACCATTACTACCATTCATGTGTAGACATTTAGACCTAATTATTATAATTATTCATGCGTGTATGTTAGAACAGTCAATTAACTTTTAACGCTATCAACTTACCAAGATATGACAATATAGTTTTATATTTATATATATACCCGACCACTATGCAAATAAGATGCACACCCAGAGACATTACATCATGCCAAATGTTTACAAAGTATGCAAACAACTGGACTCGTATAAACATTTCACCCTCGATTAAGAATCAAATTAAGCTATCCAATTTTACTCATGCTATCATGCCAACAATGTTATCAACTAAGTTTTAATTTTATCACTTGTTAAGATACATAACTACTGAACATGCGTGCTACTATCATCATATAAAACATTATAATTTCACCTTACTAAGGCTCATGAATTACTCAAACAACTGTGTGAAAACTTAGCATAGAACGCACATTTTACAGGTCATGATTCACGTTGTAACTTTCAAAAAAAAATCACGAATAAACAGCCGTTCAACGAAAACTTAAGTTATATTACTTTTCATAACATACAGAGAGTTAATAATTTGTGATAAAAAGAATGAGGTCGAAAATTCAAGAATTAAATTTTTAAAGAATTTTACAACTCAGTTGGTCCAAACAAGTATGTGACAGCAATTGGTCCGAAACTTGGGTCAGTTTGAAAAACTTACCATTTAATATAGAGACATCAAGAATTTTCGTGGCTTATCAATTTGAAAACATATGCGAAACCTCTAGTCGATGGAGTTGGAATTATGCAAAAATCATTTACACAAATTAAATGAGGATTTTTACAAAATCGTCGGTCAACACATCACTGCACAGGAACTTCCCAACCACAGCCAACTAAAACATTTATTACTCTTAATCTGTATACCCTATCAGCATGAAACCAACGCCAAAAGAACACTAACTCACGAGGCTATTTCTCATAAAATTTTCATCCGTAGAAAATTAACAGGAAGGAAATGACAGCAAGATCAATTACAGAGTAAAATCAAACAAAACGGATTTCAACACTAAATCATTCATTTTCCATGTTCCAAGCTCTTACAACCATACTATCGATACTAACTCATCCTAACTTAATCTCACACCTTTGTATATACATAAACGTCCATCCCATAGAAATCCCTTCGCATCCCGACCTGCCCCTCACATCTAATCACGAACGTTACAACTAGAAACAAGCAATTCAACGGTGTCTCTCATTACGATCACGATAGTATACTAGCATGGCTTTGGGATCACATAACCACATATTACCAGACATAATAGCCCTATCAACACGTCATTCACATCCATCCAGATAAATATCATAATTTCAGCACTAGGTCTCAAGGTATACATCACTCGCTTATATCCAAGGTTTTCCTTCTAACTACCCCATTCACTCGTTTTCTCTAGGGTTACCTGGTTCAAAACTGAGAGGGCAAAAGAGCACGCATTAAGGGCGCCTTCTTAACCGCACTGTGAGCTCCTAGCAGTTTATTCCCAGGGGTTCATTTTATTTAGACACATCCTACGTTCATTAGGTTCATTGGTTTAGGCCTGAGGATCGTTCTCTCTGATACCACTTTGTAACACCCCGGTTTATGAAGGAGCCTTTGGCAAGACATTCCCTAATAAACCGAACTGTTACCATCTCGGTTTCCCGAGGTAGTGAATAACAAATTAAACTCCAAGGCAATTTATTTAACATCTTAACTTAACTATTACAAATTCTCCTTTTAAATTAAATTACAAGAACTGACGTAAATAAAAGTGAATTCTTCTAGATGATGAACTAGCCACTAGGTCATCCGATCCATGTCTCACGCCCATCCAAATCCGTCCTATCTCATAAACCCGTCAAGTCTGCTCCCCATAAAACGGTTCATCACAGGTGTTCACGAATACACAGGGTCAACCACGAGGTTGAGTAGGGAAAACAATAAAACAGTAAATATGATATGCATGATACTCCGTCACCTCCATCTCCACCTCAACTCATCACACACAACCCCGGCACGCCCAGCCATACCGATCCCCGGTAGACTATATATATCGACCGTAGTCGATCTGCCCGCTCGCAGCGGAGGACACCAGGGCAAGTCCTGCAGAACCAGCCTGGGCCTTATCACAACATCGCATCATATCTCATCATCGTCACCACCACACCATCCTCCAACTCCAATGCATATGCAATGCTCAACAGTAATCAATGCAACATGATACGTATATCAATGAATGAAATCATGCCAGCTATCAAAATAATGAAATAACATAATCAACACGAATTTCAACAACCATACTCCAGTGTATGAATCATAACATAAATTACAACCACGCACAAGTCACCGATCACAGCTCGGTCACATGTAACTCAACAACTCAACACAATTTAACAACACCGGTAAGTCAAGTGTATTTCCCTACCTCGGATCTGCAGTCAAATAGCCGGATGCTCAGTGATTATCCACAATAATTCGTCCTCTGAAAGATAATGAAATGATAACCAATTACTTAACTATTCCCGTTCCCAAAATAGAAGTTACTAAAAATAGAAACTTTCCCGATATGGAAACTCTTCTCTTTTAACAATCCCGACACAAAACCCGTTTCCAATTATTTAAATGCACTCGGGAATTAATTAATTAAATTAGAATACGACCCGATACGAAATATAACGATTAAATGATGAAAAACCCGTTTAAAAACCAAAACAGCCCGTGCCCCCTTCACCCGCACCCACTCTCCTCACGCACCACCTAAACCACCGCGACAACCGCCAGTCGTGGTCCCCACATCAACCCAGCCACCAACAACCACCCCCACTGGGGTCGACTGCCGCCGGCGAGGTGAACCACGGCCGCCACTTGGCCTGGTTCACCACCACGCATCACCAACACCTCCCGTTCTCAACCTGACCACCACCGCAACCCACAACTACCCCCTGCCCCACAACCACCATTCGACTCGCCACCAACCCACGCACACAGACAACCCAGCACCACCTTGTCGACCTCCCCCTAGTCGACGGTGGCACCACCCCAAAGCTACCCCTCTACACCCGTCTGAAAATCAAAACCCAACCTGCTTTGTCCCCTTTACTCGATGCCGCCTGTTTCCGCCACCCTAACCACCTACAACCACCCCGACAACCACCAAGACACTCGTCCCTCACCACACTACCCTTATACCCCTTTGACAACCCCCATGAACGCCCCCATAAGGCACGAAACAACGGCCAACAACTCGACAGAAAGAGGAGAAGGGTTGAGCTCTTACCTTTTCTGCCGCCACAGCCGCCACCAGGGTTGCCACCGGACGTCGACAACCACCCCTAGATCCTCCCTGCTGCGCCGCCAACACTCACACTCACTCTCCCTCTCTCGATTTGCGTGAAGGCTGAGTTATGGGCCGTAGAAAAGAGGTGGACGGTTGAGGGAATAGGGTTTAGAAATGTTAGGGTAAAATTAGGTTAAATTTAGGTTAGATGATAAATGGGTCGTGGGTATGGGTAACGTGATATGGGTCATGGGTATGGGTAACGTGATATGTAAATGGGTAAGTCATCGTTCAGTTAAACCCGTCTCAACAAGTTTACGAGTAACTTGGTCTTACGATATCAACACGACTACACAATTACTCGACTCGATAAACAATATAAAATACGGGGTATTACAGCCTTACACCTATCTTACAATGTCATACACTTTTATACATTGTGAAGACCAAAAGAGAAAAGGTAAGATTCCCCTTTAGCTCCTTCCTACCCGGCCTCACCTCTTCAAATGAGGACTTTTGTCCTCATTTTTCATACAACACATTTTCATTCACATATACATGCAAGTGTCTTTGCTCCTCCTTCTCTCTAGCTTTCTCCAGCAAGTTTTTGGAGATTCACACGTTCTTGTTTATATTTTCTAATATCAAAACTACATTACTAGTGTAGTAATAATAATAATATTAGAATCATTTTAAGGATACTAGTATAATCATCTAGTTAATTAGTATACTAGTTTAAGGGTAAGTCTTGGGTGCAATCTAAGGAGGATTTTTATACTTGGGATCTTGGAAGATCATCCATCATTATAAGCTCAAGAACAAGTGAAGGAAGGTGACCTTACTTGTGCCCATAATTTCGAACCAACCAACAATGTAAGGAACATTGTTTTTCCTATAAATCTTTCATTTAGTTATGAATGCACTAGATCTAAAGAGCATATAATTAACAAGTTAATTAGTTCACTATTAGAGGAGTCTAATAATAGGTATATGAACCTAACAATCTCTCCTTCTCCAGTAGTGAGTTTGAAGAGTCTTCGTTGATTGTTCGTCCATTTTATCGACTTTCTCCATCCTTTTTGCTGATTTGAATTGGTTTCGGTGATTAATGCGGAAGGGTGACCGTCCCGAAGCATCGTGCGATGATTTCATCTGTAAGACTTTCCGCACTTTTGATCAAGAGAAGATCCTAGAGGTAGACATCTTCATCGCTGTCTGCCCATATTCCATTGACTTCCCCTTTGATCGAAGAGATAAGGTGTGAACAATCTAAAGTAGATTCTTCATTTGTAATCATCAGAACTCCAAGAGGATTCTGAGTATTGTTAGGCTTACCTCCAGGAGGTATGGGTAGGCGACCGTCTTCGATCATATCTTGCAGGACATGTTTTAGCTTGTAACATTTTTCTGTATCGTGTCCCTTACCTATATGATATTCGCAGTATGAATTTTCGTCCCAGAACTTGGACTTCTTTTCTAGGTCAGGTGTAGGCCCTATGGGTTGGAGCTTACCCTGTTTCATCAACCTTTTCAAAGCATTGGAGTACGTGTTGCCAATGTTTGTGAACTTCCTTTGGGGGTTATTCTTCTTTGATGATTCGAGAAGATTAACCTCATCAGTCTTGCTAGTAGAGCCGTATGAACGACTCATTGAGTCTTGATATCCACGACCCATCATTTTGGACAAGAGTCCTTTACGGATGTCATCTTCAATTCTTGTCCCAAGCACAGTTAAATCCTTGAAGGTCTTAATGTTTTGGTACCTCAAGTGATTTGCATAAATGGGTCTTAAGTTATCCATAAACTTTTCTACCAAGGTAGCTTTATCTGGACGCTCCACAAGTTGTGCGCTAGTCTTCCTCCACCTACTTAGGAAGTCGGTGAAGCCTTCTTTCCCATTTTGGGTAAGAACCTCTAGAGTGCGCATATTAGCTTGGATTTCAGCATTATCTGCGTATTGCTTAGCAAACTCGATTGCGGCATCATTCCAGGTGGCAATCTTATTATGCTCTAGTGAGTAGAACCATTGCTTAGGAATGGTGTCGAGAGATGAAGGAAAGATCCTTAAGAACATCTCAGGTTTGATGCCTTTGATAGACATGTAGTCTTTGAAAGCGCGAATGTGGTTTAAAGGGTTTTCATGTCCCTTGAACTTTGGGATATCAGTCATGTTGAAGTTGGTTGGCAATTTGGCGCTGACGGCCTCATACTTGCGATTGTTTTCCTTATAGATATCATCTCCTTTGAGGTACATTAGTTGCTCCTCCAAGTATTGGAGTCGCTTTTCAGCTTCAGTAAGACCTACTGGAGGATTGATTTCTGGTTGTCCAACATAGGGTAGAAGGTGATGCTCCCTAAGCACTCCTTTTTCATTTGGTTAGTATCTCAGAATCGTCTACTAACGCAAGACAGGTTTTGCAAGATGAATATTATTCGGGGTAATTGTTGCTGGCTGTGTGGGGATGCAGAGGAAACATTACAGCATTTATATTTCCAGTGTCCTTTTAGTAAACGTTGTTTGGAGCTGGTGACTGCTTGGATACATATTGATGTACCTGAGCAGGAGGTTATTGAGTGGTGGATCTCTTTACGGGAGAGGGCCTTATTGATAAAGAAGATTATTGCTACGATTATAGCTAAGTTGATATATGATATCTGGTTTGCTAGAAACAAATGTCGTATAGAGCATGTAATACCTTTGCCTGTTGTCATTATAAAACAGATGCAAGGGTAAATTAGGATGCAAATGAAAATGTTTAAGGGCTTAGGACATTCTAATCGAGTGGAGAGATGTCTTGATAGATTGGATATTGGCTTGTAATCAGCTAGGGAGCCTGTTCTCTAGTTGCTCAAAACTGGTTTGATGTGCTTAATATAATTTCTTACATTTCCCCCAAAAAAAAAACATAGGGTGGAAGGTTATCGTGCATAAATTCACTAGGAACTTCATCTTCTGCAGGAGGGATCTAGTTTCTATAGCAACAATTCGGCCTTCAATTGTGTTGAGGCGATCATAATGGTCTTGGCTTATTTGGAGACGAGCGAGCGCAGCTAGGATTTGAGCATTACCATTTGGGGGTTGACCGATGGCGCTTGTGGTACTAGTTTCGGGCATCTTGGAAAACTGGATAAGAGATCGACGATGAATCAAAACACGATCGACCACTCTAGCACACTTACTCAAAGAAAAGACTCGATTTGTGAAGTGGGAGTGTGCCACTTGTGTCAAGTGCGGTTTGAAAATGACAAAGTTTTGAAATGTTTGTCCTAATCAACTATAGTGTAGTTGAAGGAGTGTTGACTCGAAGTGAGGTTTTGAAATGGGTTTTGAGGCCCGAATTTTAACTCGATATTTGGACAGGGGTTTGACTCATTTTGCGCTAATTTGGGCATTTTTCGAAAATATTTACATCTTGAAAAAGGTTTTTGATTTTACAAAATTCGTCATGGTTTTGTTTAGAAAATGGTGATCACATATGATACAAGCATTAAAACAGGCATTATAACGATATGCTGAGTGCATTTAAAGGGTTTTGGCTTAAAAGGGTGTGTTGCCATACCGAGCAATCAAACCCGGGTCTGTGGAGAGGTCCATGCCAAACATGAGTAAGGCCGGTTCCTAGTCCATTCCCTCGAGTAGTGAAGGCCCTTGATACAAACATGAGTAAGCATCATGGTATGGTTGACATCAATCGCTATCCATCCTTAGGCCTAGATAAGAATTTGGACCGTCCAGACGGGACGATTGGTCGAATAGGTTGGGTTGGGCCTAGGAAGGCCGAATAAAATGATCTAAGAAGATCGAGTAATGAAAACCGACAACTGTCTCATATAAACTATCCCCTAACCTTGTTCGAGTTTCACCCTTAGCAACACGTAAGTGTATTACTCCCCAGCAGAGTCGCCAAACTGTGGACACGGGGGGCCCACGGGGGCGCTTGGGAAAACAAGCATTTGCATTTGTGGAGTCGCCACCAATTTATTGTGGAAAATTGGAAACCGTTCGAATACTTCGTGTCATGTCAAGACACAAAGTAGTGACATAGACACTAAGAACTCGTTACCCTTAGCATTTTATGTCTAGAATGACTCTCGTGGATGCCAATGAACACGGATGTTCACGGAAATCTGGAGTAAGGGGTGAGGGTACATATTAGGAAGCTCGTTTGAGCGAACACCTAATCCCGCCCGCCTCGATAGCGGCCTCTACTAATGATTAGGGAAATTATCTATACTCGATATGTTGTCGATTATATGCATGCAATGCAACATCCGATAAATTAGTCCTAGCATGTGAGAATTAACTAAGTCGGTGAACATGTAATTTAGCATACATTAGGTCGAAGTAGGGATTTAGATTGATTACATGTGAGTGCAAACAAACGATAATAAAGATACAATAAATAAAATATAATAAATAAAATTACAATGGATACAACGATTTAATGATTTACGTCGAAAATATATTTAAAACAGATAATTTGAGAAAAGAAAAGAAAAATAATTAAATAATTAAGGTTAGAAAACGGACAGGCTAATGGTGATATTACGAATAATAGTCGATTAATACGTAAACTAACAAACTAGGTCAAAGCAAAAACGGAAGTTCAGAGACAGAAATCACCACGGAACAGAGGCAGCAATGCTGCGTCCCTTGGAAGAGGCGCAGTGGTCACTGCGTCTGTTCCTGAGGTGAGTTCTGGCTGTGAAGCCGGAACTGCATATTGTTAATGTTCGTTGGTGATTTAATGATCGATTATTGATATTCGACTCAAGTAGAAGTGTTTTAACAGATTATTTACATGTGAATTGGACATAAAAGCGAATTAAGAATGGACTGAAACTAATTGTGATTAATCATAAATTATTAATACAAATTAATACAAATTAAAACAAACTTATTAGGTTTATTTATGTTAGACTATTAAGAAAGATTGTGATAAACAAATGAAAATATACAAAAGGCGAATTCCAGAGACTTGATATGAACAAATCGAATCTCTAAAATCCGGGTTTGATTCTAATGACGAAAACCCGCAAATATTGATTATAAGGGATTTATGTCGGATTTAAAGACGACAAATTATTATGAATCATGTATTATATTTAATTATGAACGAAACATGAGAAAAAATAAGAAAAGACGGAACAAAAGAGGCGTATCAACAAAGAACAAAGGAAGAAGAAGAAAGGCAGAAACTGCGGCAGCCTCAGGAAGAGGCGCAGTAGATGCTGCGACTCTTCGAAGGGGCGCAACAGTTGCTGCGTTTCTTCTCGACGTCTGTCTTCTGTTAATCCGTCAAAATAAGTTTGATAAAGGGTTTTATAAATCGGTTTTAAGCATATTTTCGACGTAAACCTTACATTAATTGATACAATTATAAAATACAATAATAAAATATGGGATTTACACCCTCAGACTTACATGTTTGACGAAACGAGATTAACTAAGTTAACGATTAGTGATTTCTCGACTCGAATGTATGATGAAAGTGCCCTCGTAAGAGGATTTAAATAAAATTGATTTGATTAATGAGTGGAGTTGGTCAAATTGGTCGGTCATGCAACGAGACTGGTACTCAGAAGGATTCGAGCTTACGTGGTTGATTGATCAAGCACATAGACGTCAATAAGCTTAGAGCGCAGTCTTAGAATGCAAAAGGAGAAGAGAAGGGCGGACACTCGCGTGAGAAATATGAGGAACGAAGGTCCCTATTTATACTAATCACACGGAGGAATTATGGAATGACTGAAACTTTGGAAACAAATCTCGAAAAGATCTGAAAATACGCAGAAAAGAGCTGGGGAAGAGGCGCAGCAGCCACTGCGACCTTTGGAAGAGGCGCAGCAGGTGCTGCGTCCTTTCCCCAGAGGTTTCCTCCTGCGGAAGAAAGATTTTTCGCGTTTCTGTTATGGAATTGCGGTAGATCTCAACTTCCTTATTGTTCAAAATAAGATTTCGGGATATATTTTGCCAAAAGATAAAAAGATTAAAATTATGGAATAGAAATATCCGGAATATTCCAGAACATTCCGACTCGGCATTTTAAACGGCTTATTAGAAAATGAAGACGGTTTTTGACCCGGACTCCAAATGAACTCTAATTACTGTCAAAACGACCGTTACGGCGCGTAGATGACGACCAAGGGGTATACACAAGTATTTGAGCTATCACTTGACGATAAACTTACGAATTGTCATAAATCATTCCGTGTACCAAACATGCGGCCCAATCATCACCGGGTGGTTTGCGGGAGGTGCAGAAATGAGGAATCTACACCTACACAGTTTATGGGTCCCTTTCTATCTTATAATATTTGTACCACAAATGCTTATAAGTCTTATGTTTAATTATCTTACATAATTAAATATTAATTTGATCATACAACAATTATATGACAAATTAATAAACATATATTCACTCAACTTATTGAGTAATATTTTACCATTATATCGATATATAATGGGTCCCATAATAGCTAGTTAGTTAAATTTACAGCATCTTGTAAATGTAAATAACTAATTACCTCTACCTCAAAATATTTATAAAACCTCAAGATAATTTAGTGAATTAATATATTAATCCACTAAATCGAATCTTATTTAATCACATTACAATAAGATACAAAATCCAACTCTTATAAATAAGGGATTAATTAATCCGTATCGAATACAATTAATTAATTATTTGTTTGGGTCTCATCCTATAGGTGTGACCTTAAGGGATCAACTGATCACCACTGTCAAACGACAGTAATGTCAAACTCTAGTTAGCCAATCATTACTGATTAATGTTGATCAGTTGATTATATAATTTATCATCCCTTCCGTATTCTTATTATGAGATTTAATTATGATTTTAAATCATGTGATCGCACTATTGTTGAGGACACATACTCCAACACAAACACCAGAAATACAAGCTCCAGATTTTTATCTGTCCAATAAACCTCTTAATACCAAGCTTCACATTCCAAAATGCCGAAGCCTTTTTCACCTTAACCCAGATACGGAGTCTTCAAAAAATATTTCTCCCCGGAACGGGACATGCTCATTTCATTCTTAGAGTCCACTTTTTAGTGTGCTCACATAACAATAAACATTTTCACAAACTATGCCTCTTCGATTCATGATCAAGAGGGAATTCTCTACAATCAACTTTCGAGTCACCCGACAGAATTTACCGTCGTGACCCTCAACTCCAGATTTTTATCTGTCAAACAAACCTATTATGACCAAACTCCACATTCCATAATGTCGAAGCCATTTTCACCCTGACCCAGATACGGAGTCCTCGAGTGCTTTGCTATATAGAACGGGAGATACCTAGTCTACCCTTAGGGTCCACTTTTAAGTGTGCTCACATGATAAGGAATATTTTCACAAATTAGACCTCTTTGATTCATGATCAAGGAAGAATACTCTCAAATCAATTTTCGAGTCACCGAACGGGTTTTACCGTCATGACCCTCACACTTTAAGGTCCTAACAGCTAGCTTAGGCACACACTCAGAACTACGATCTAGTTTGATTTCACATCACGTGAATACGTAGGCAGTCCTTCAAGGACGCAACCATACACCTTAAAAGCAATTATCAACACACACTCAGAACTACGATCTGGTTTGAATTCGCACACACGCGAATACGTAGGCAGTCCAAATATAAGGACACAACTACACCCCCATACACATTCAATTTTCACACCTTCAATTTGCAACCCATTGCACACACACGCAGAACTACGATCTGGTTTGATTTCGCACACACGCGAATACATAGGAAGTCATATTACGAGGGCACAACCACACCCTCACATACATTCAATTTTTACACCTTCAATTTGCGATCCATTTCGCACCCAGCAGAACTACGATCTGGTTTGATTTCGCAAACACGCGAATATGTAGGCAATCCCCCAACAAGGACAGAACCGCATACCCCTTTCAATCTCAACCATCAGCATCATTCCTCAAAAGCAGCCAACCCAGCTACAAATATTAATCTTATACCTCTTCACTGGGGGCTTCTTCCTTAAGACGTCGCCCATTCCTCCTTTTGCCAAATTCCCATATTCTCACTCGGGGAGCTTCGCTTTCGAGACGCGACCCGTCCTTTATCCTCAAACATCTCTTGAGTCTCAACTAGGGTCCAAAATAAACCACCTTTAGTCTAGTGCTCGGTTTGGATGATGACAAGGTCTTGGTTCTGCTCTCCGAATCATCAAAACTCTAGAATGGATCTCAAACGGGCAAATGGTGTCAAGGATATCTGGAGAAGATAATCAATTTGTGTTCCCCAGCCGAGCGGACCTTCTACCTCAGGGATCTGATGCGCGTTGTGACCCTTTCTTGGCTAAGGGGTTGCACACACATAAGCAGAGTTTGTAAAAGTCACCCCCGTGTCATGTCAATACCAAGTTTGTATCACGTTCACGGCCGTCTGTTTGTCAGTCTGTCAGTATGCGTCCGTGTGAGTCAACGTCGCAACGGTCACATGTCTCCAATCTATCAAATCAAGGATCTACGAGCAACAAGTCTCATTACTAAGCTTCACAACTTTCGAAACTTCTGTCTCCCCTCACGTGAGATATTAAATGCTAGTTGCTTATATGGTAATTGCTCACATGCTTATGTTCTTACGTGCTTATATGCTCGCATGCCTATGTGGTTGTCTATACGACCGCGGATTTGTGTGGTCACTAACCATGAGGATAATCTTGAGAAGAAAAACGCACTCCAACTGAATACTCGGTTCTTCCCAACAAACGCTGACCCGTCAAGTCCAAGTGCTTTAACCGAATCGATTACATGGCATACGCTACCTCCCAACGAGCGGCAACTCATATCCCCGACGAGTCCTGAGAAGTTTCTAACTCCCCAGCGAGTGCCTATTTTCAAATGGAAGTCACACGGGTCTTTCAAATATCTTCACAACATCGTTCATGATCCCGATGCAGCGCTCTCACTAATTAGTTTTCCATAGAGCCTTGCTCAGATGATTTATCCCCACGGAGTTCATTTAAGGACCCCAACAAGTTGGAGTTCGTTGCTCCCTAGTTGAACCTATCAACGTCAACCTGGTTGGAAGTCATTACCAGACAATATCTTGAAATAATCCCGATGATTCAGGCTATTTCCCATAGTCGGTCATTCGACATTCAACATGGCTGGCGAGCCTCACAACGCACATTCGACATAGCTGGAGAGCCTCACAACGCACATTCAACATGGCTGGCGATCCTCAAAATGCATCACATTCAACATGGCTGGCGAGCTTCACAACGCACATTCAACATGGCTGGCGAGCCTCAAAATGCACATTCAACATGGCTGGCAAGCCTCACAACGCACCTTTAACATGGTTGGCGAGCCTCAAAACGCACCTTCAACATGGCTGGCGAGCCTCAAAATGCATCTTCAACATGGCTGGCGAGCCTCAAAATGCACCTTCAACATGGCTGGCGAGAGTTTGCGCGCAAATGATTCAAGGACGTATCCCGAAGATGCCTCTGGTATGACTCTTTCCTATGGCTGGCGAGCCTTTATACGTAGTCTAATGGACTTTAGAAGACCCGAATCGGAAGTCGAAAGACTCTAAACTATTCCTAATGGCTGGTCCGTGACTCGAATCCTCGAGTCGCCTCGACGTCGCCCTTCCCGACGGTAGGTCCTTGGCTCAAACCCTTTTGAGTCGCCTCGACGTCGCAATGGTCTTCAGGTTGTAATCTTCGATTGACCTGGGGGCTATACTTTGACATTCGCCCCATCCAAGCCTCAGCCAAAGTAGGGGCTTTGTAGATACCCAGTATCTGCACATTCCAAAAACAACCGATGATGATCGGACTATAACATGTTTTTGATATGCGTGCGTGGATCGGCTATACATGAGACGGTTTAATGCATTACTCGAATATTAAAAATTATTTCAAAAATGGTTTTCTAACTTTATTTGCATTAAAATAACACTATTTAGAGTTAAAACCGTCTTCGGACCCAAAACTGACTCAGAAACCCGCAACTCGAGTCAACCTGAGTCAACCCGAGTCAAACTGAGTCTCGAATGTCCAAAATATTGCCACGAATGTCGTTATCATGCCATTTGAATTAAAATGACACTAATTAGAGTCAAAACCGACACCGGGTCAAAAACCGTCTCAAAATTCAAATCCCGACTCAACACGGGTCAAACCCGAGTCACGAACACAAAATACCTATCCCAAATAACACCCAAGATCAAGCTTATACGGCTAAGAAATCACCTAAGACAACAAATCACAACCAACAAAAATTGGTTAGAACAAATGGAAAATTCAAATTTCCGAAAAGGACAGGGCACCCCATTGCGTAACAGGGTGGCTCGCGCCTCTTTAGGCATCCTCCTTAGCCTCCAAGCAAACTCAACCGACCTACTATCCCACATTTCCCTATAAATTCCAACCTTCACACACCACAATACTCACGCGAGCGTCCGTGCCCTCACATCTCCCTTAAACTTCTATACTCGACTTCTTAAGTCACAAAATCGACACGTGTTTCGACCTAGCGATCGAAAACACAAGCCCTACACATTTTGTTCAGTACCGTCGCCGTGCATTCGACCGACTCATTCGACCAACTCAACATTAATTAACATGTTTTTCAACCACATGTTTTCAACTCATTTTCAAAACAAAATCCTTTTCTAAGGCACTCTTTTGAAACTTCTTTGATCGCGAGTAGTCACAACGAGAAAACCGTCTCTAAAGTCGTCTACCTCACAAACATCAATACACGTAAGTTTGAGGGTGTAAACAACTCACTTATTTCATATCTTTGCTGTTTTTATGAGTTTATAAGCATGAACAATGCATAACACGATCCAAAAATAGGAGAAATGAGCCAAAACCAGATTTTGGCCAGAGACAGAGGCTACTTGCGTAGCAGGGGAGCTCGCGCCTCAATGTCCTCTCAGACCTTAATCCAGCCGTGTTTGTGTTCATCTTTCCGCAACATTTTCCTTTTATTTTCTTTTACGGCTTTTACCGGTTTAATTCATTTTTATGACAAATATTTTAACCATCTCGAAAATCATCGTTGGTTAAATTATACCATGACGGTTTATACCGTGACTCGATGATATTATTGGTTAATTACATTTTAAAGGGTATTTTAACCCTCTTTTCTTCCATTTACCATTTTTCTCATTTATTTACATTTGCAAACACATTAGTCATAATTCATAATCATCCTTGGTTCTTTATACCATGTCGGTTCAATCCGAGTACGATGACAAACTTGACTAATTATAAAGAAATGAACTTAAAATATTAGTTCATATCAAACATTTTACATTTTTATTTGTAAACCTTACTTTTCAAACTTGCAAATCCGACAATGAATATTACTAAGATAATAATAATTATTCCGAGTCGTGTAAATCATTTAATCACAAATACGGTTTTAAACAACCTTTTTAACAACCAGGAGATGCCCCTTGGGTCGTCGTCTGACTCGCGCCCCAAGGAACCTCCTGTTTTCTACTTTCCAAACTTGGACAGGAAATGTTGCCTCGCCGTATGGCTCGCGCCCCAATAGGGCTGTCTGGCACTGTTCTGTCTCATTTTACTATTTGTCTAGGATGATCCCCGTTACGGTTAATCCGAAAACATGACGGATCAGATCGACAAGTTTACGTTTATACACTTTGTCATTTGACACCTTTTTTCAAACAAATGGATCGTGTTAAGCATCATAATCCGAACTTGGTAAATGGATGTTTAATTTCCGTTTATACATGCAAATAAATCTAAATCCAACTCGACACAAATTTCTTGGTACATGGATAAACAAACCGACTTAGGAAATTCTCAGATGTTAGGTTAAGCTTTTGGATGCGCATTCATGCATTTAAACCGTTTTATCAATTTGTGCACTTAAACAACCACGATTGATCAGTAGAGGTCGCTAACGCGGGTGGGATTGGGTGTTCGATTAAAGAGCTTCCCAATACGTGCCCTCACCCCTTACTCAGAACCTTTGGATTTTGGATGGCCTTATCGAGGGCGTACGAGGGTCATTTTAGATATAGGATGCTAAAAGGGGACGACTCATTATCTTTAGTACCTATGTCAAACACCGCTTTTTGCCTTGATTGACCTAGGTATAAAGTAGATTCGAACGGGTTCCAAGCATCCCATAATTGCTTGGTGGCGACTCCGAACATCTCTAACATCGTTTCGTGATCTTTGCCGAGACGAAACCGACCGATCTAAAATGATCCGGTCGAAAGCATCTTTTTACGCCGCCGAGCGTGGCTTTCAAGAGTCTGATGTACATCCACCGTGGCGTGCATGTGGCCCATGTCCTCAAAATCATGCTGGGGGCAGAAGTCTGTCTAACAAAGCTCCGAGACAGGGTTACTTTTCGCCTACAATGAGGGCAGACGCCATAGATTATGTCAAACGATGCGACTCATGTCAAGAGGCAGCTCCAGCCATTCACCAACAAGGAGAACCATTGTATCCCATTATCTCACCATGGCCATTTACGATGTGGGTGATGGACATAGTGGGAAAATTACCCAGAGCACCAGGAAACAGAGTGTACATGCTTGTCATGATGGATTATTTCTTGAAATGGATTAAAGCGGAAGCAATGACTGAGGTAAAGGAGACCCAACTGATCTCTTTTATAAATCGTAACATCATCTGCAGATTTGGGATACCATTCGAAATCATATGTGGTAATGGATCTCAATTCAAATACGATAACACTGAAGGATTTTGCTCACGATAGAACATAACGCTAAGAAAGTCTTCCTTCCAGTACCCACAAACAAATGGACAAGTAGAATCCAGCAATAAGATCATAGTAGAGAACCTCTGGAAAAGATTGGAGGAACTTGGAGGCAAATGGGCAGACGAATTGCCATTAGTCCATTGGTCAGATAGAACAACGCCGAAAACAGCAATATGGCAAACACCATTCAGTCTGGTGTTCGGAGCAGAAGCCGTAATTCCATCAGAAGTTCTGGTACCAACACACAGATATGGGTGCCAGACAGCAAAGCAGAATCAGATCGAAATAGCAAGGAGTCTGGCCAGAGTTGACGAACTAAGAGAAAGTGCTTACATACGCATGACATCATACAAGTAATCCGTAGCAAGAACGTATAACAAAAACTTCAACATAAGGACCCTCACAGTAGGGGACCTGGTGCTCAGAAGGGTGTTTGAAAACACCGAGAACCATAAGGTAGGAAAATTTGCTTACAAATGGGAAGGACTGTATCAGGTCGAAAGCATTGTTGGGAATTGGGCATACAGGTTGATGACCATGCAAGGTCAAATCCTGCACAAACCCTGGAACATTCGTCATCTAAAACAGTACTTTGTCTCACAAGGTGCTGAAACTTAGTGTACAAAGGACCTTTCAAGAGTCCGTGAAGCAAAAGGGTTTTTTATTCTTTTTTCAAAAAAAAAAGGGTGGGGGTTATATATATTACACTTATTAAGTTATGGTTAGTTTTTTCTTTTTTCCGTTTTTCCTTTAATTAGTTTTGAACAAATTGAGTCATTTTGAAAGCCAAGTAGTTCAAGCTGTGGCTTCCTGGATCCAGTCGTTGGCCTGGAACACCATGAGACAGCATCAGGTAATTTGTACTACTTGGAGTTTTTGTGCTTCTTGGAAGAAACGATTTGAGTACTAACGTCAGTTATTTGTCAGGCAGAATAGAATCTTGAGGGTCCAATCCCTGCCATGTAGGGTAACCAGACGTGACAAAGTCAACCACATGCAGGACGGACGAACTGGAAATGGCAGGACATGGCGATACTAAGACCATCTGCATCTCAGCGTTAATCCCGGATAAAACGTAGCTACGACAAGGGCATTGAGATCCCGGGGCCATATACATATGTGCATGAAGACAATACAAACGCTGGAACCACAAGGGATGCAACAGCCCTTGTTAACCAAAAAAGGACAATGAGAAGTACGCTTTAACTAGCTCTCCTATTGATAAAATATTTTACGCCGTGGGTAAAATATCTTATCAAAAACCTACATCATAACCAGGACTGTGTACCTGGTACCAGGGCAGTCTCCTAAAAAGTATAAGAATGGGTACTAAACCCTAGACAAAGAGGACACACCACAAAGCAATGCAAAGTATGGAAAAAGAGGCATGCGAGCCAGGCCTAGAACATTTCAAAATAAAGGCACATGCTGCCCAGAGCAGATGCCAAGAGTTTTAGCCTGTACACCGGCAGACGCAAGGAAAACCAACAACGAAAGTAAAAGTCAAAGTATAATTACAAACTTGCACCACACAGGAAAAGTCCCCAGAAACATGATTAAAATTTTTAAGACAGATCAATCCTCTCAATAACAACATCTTGATTTTTACCCTGGCCCCCGTGCTCTGTCTGCTCCTTCAATGTAGGTACCTGATCAGCTTCAGGAATCACAACAGCATCACCACCAGCCACCTGTGCCAAGACCTCCTCTACAGCATTTGTCTCACAGATGGTTCCAGAGGTATCCATGGCAAGAAATTCAAGCTCAGGGTCAGCAACCTCGGCCTCAGGAGGGCATAGAGCACTTAAGTCCATACCATTAAGGAAGGCACGAGCAAATTTAGCCTGCTCCTCCTCCAGGTTCCATGTAGTATGCCTCCCCTCAGTAAAGGCCCTGATGCAGTCAATCCTCCCCTTGAAGGCAGTATAGGCTCCCACATTTCTGTCGAGGTCTGCCATTTCCTCAGCAAGAGCCCCAGCCTTTCTCAGCCATGTGGTTAGAACACGGTGTTGGGAAATGTGTCCTCAACAATAGTGCGATCACATGATTTAAATATCATTATTAAATCTCATTACAAGAATACGGAAGGGATGATACATAATATATATATAGTCAACTGGTCCACACATATCGGTAATGATTGGCTGGCTAGAGTTTGACATTACTGTCGTGCGACGGTGGTGATCAGTTGATCCCTTGAGGTCACACCTAAAGGATGATTCCCTTAATTGAAAAGGTTAATTAATTGTATACCGATACAGATTAATTAATTCCTTAAAATTGAACAAATTATTATAAAAGAGAGAATAATGACATCTTATTATAATGTGATTAAATGAGATTTCATTTAGTAATTTAAGAAGTTATATTACTAAAATTAATCGGTGTTTGCGAAACACGCGAGATGAGAATGATAAGTTAGTTATAATTACAAGATATTGTGAATTATACTAACTAGTAATTAAATGACCATTTTATGAGAAAGTAATTTTATATTACTAGTCAATTTGTTAAATATGATTTATTTAATTTATAAATGATATTTAATTTGTTAAATATGCATTTTAAATTGAAACAAGACATAAGACATGTCACATGTCACATGACATACAATTGTACAATTGACAAAAATAAAATGGACTCAATATTACAAGGAAAACCGTTTTATATGTAGTGAGTGGGTGTTGATGGTTTTTGTTATTTAAATAATAAAATAAACATCATGATAACACCTACTACTAGCTAGCTTTTCTTGTGAAGAACAAAAGCAAATTGGGAAGAAAAATTTGTCTACTCTATGCCCTCCCAACCGGTTTTCTATACACAACATTAGAGAGAAAATTTTCTCTAATTAATTCATTCTCACTTTTTATGAAAAACCTCCCTTCTCTCTCTTGTTCTTCACAAAACTCATTTTTGTGAATCTAATTTGTTTAAATCAAACACTAATAATACTAAAAGTAGTATATGAGTATTAGTATTAGATTTTAAGGTAAACCACAATATAAACATCTAGTACATGTTAGTTTGTGGGATTAAGGGATAGTTTTGGGTGCAACTAATTGGAGGGCTTCTAATTTGAAGTCAAGTATGTTCATCCATTAATGGAAAGCTCAAGAACTAACAAGAAGGAGATCTTGTTGGTGCCCAATATGACCGAAATTATTATGGTGAGAAAATGTTTTCTTATCTTCTTTTATTAAAGTTTGCATGCATAAAATCCACCTTTAATTTTATGACAAATTAATTTTACATATATGAGTATGTTAGTATGTATATAAATCTACATTTCTTTCAATCGGTATCAAGAGCCAAGGTTGTTTGCATGCAAATCGGTTAAAAGTTTTTCCGAGTTATAAGAATAACAAATAAAACTTGTAAAATTTGTGTTATTATGAGATATCACGAAATTAATTAATGCATGTTAATATTTCTGGTCCTAAAATGTTTTAGGATATTTTGGTTAATTTTTCGGATTTTTATTGTTCATAATTTACAATAATGGCATTTAAATGTGATTTTATGAGTAAAAATGTCATTTTTGGTCTAAAATTAGCTATACTTCGAATTTTCTATTGATTTTTGGATATGTTGTCACATATATTATTTTGAGATAACCTGTAAATTTTCATAATATTTGGACTTGTTATGCTCGAAAAATGAATTTTTCATTATTAAATTCGGATTTAAGTGAAAAATAGGTTAATATGAGTTAAATTTCGAATCTGGTCATAGAAAATTAATATGTTGTCACATGCAATTTTACAAGATGTGTGTAAAATAATTGGCTATAAAGAAGTTTTTTTTGCATGATTTATGAATTTTTGAAGAAAAATAGCATAAATAGTGACATTATTAGTGGAAAATTAATAAAAACATAATCTATGACTTAGGAAAAACGTCTAATGTTGCATTTTATTATATTTTTCAGATCTAAAATTGAAAAGTTAATGAAAATAATTTTTCCATGTTTTTATGATTATTTTATTAAAAATCGATAAACCGCAACATTGTTTTTCCGGTAAATTTTCGAAATTTTTAACCTAAGATTTTGAACATTATGAGTGTCATGGAATTTTTCCAGAATGTTCATGAATTTAAATTTCAAATTTTGAATTTATTTGAAATTTTGTGATTTATTTGAAGTTTAATGGCTTATTTTTGTATTTTTGGTCCATTTATGAACAATTTTGTATATATAGGTTAATTATGGTCAAATTATTAGTGAAGACTATATTTTGAGTCCTAAGAGGTTAGGGTAATTAACTTATGCATAAATATGAGTTTATGCATTTTTGTGATTATAAAATGTTGAAATCACGCAAATCCGTAAAAACCGAGTAATATACGATATTGGCTAATTAAAGGCGATTTAGCATAAAAATTGAGCATGTTCATACATATTATAATGCTGCATTTTTCTTTATGATTGTCATAATTTTAATTTATGTAATTTTGAATTATGTAATTTTACTTAGTATGGCCTTAGATTTTAATTGGTATTTCCCGAAATGTATGGGAATATCGATTCGGTTGTAATTTTTATTGTGATCTCGTATCACCGTTTTGTAATTTAATAGATTTATTTTATTTTAGTTACAAATGTATAATAGGAAATTATGTAATTTATTATGTAATTTTATTCATTCTGGAGTTCCCAAAGACGGATTTCTTCAAGAATGGCGATACATAAAGACGGTGTTACCTCGAGATGCGTGAAACAACCGAAGTTCAAGGGACCAATGGAGTTGGTTTCTGAATATGTAATAGATAAATAGTTTTCTATTTTAGGAAAGGCCATACTAGGATTTATTTATCTTTATGCTTGCATTTTATTTTATGTCACATGCATCGCTAAATCGCCATAACTAAAACATGCATTTTTTTATCTTATCGAGTTTATCGACCGTGTCAATTCAAATTATCGTAGTTCACCGCTTTAGTTCACTTAAAACGTGATAGATAATAAATTGACATGACCTCTCGCTAAAACAATTAATTGAGACATAGCCTTACCAAATAGTAGAAACCATGAAAACCTATTTCGCGAGGGAGTGCACTCGGCTACCCCGGGTACAAACCTTGTTACGTAGGGGAAGTGGGTGATGAATGTTAATCCACCGAATTCATGTTGATAAGGGATGTATCGGCTACCCCGTGCCCAAGTTGATGTGGGTTTGGATAATGGACACATTTATTCGAAATTTGGATTGAACTCAACAAAAGTAATTGATAAGGGTTGCATCGGCTACCCCGTGCCCTTGTTGATGTGTTTTGGGCTATAGATAAACATTAGAGTAATTTTATCGACCAAGAGTTCTAAAAGTAGAATCGATTAAAAGGTTAATCCACCGAGTTATATTAATGAAGGTTGCATCGGCTACCCCGTGCCTAAGTTGATATGAATTTGGGTCTTGGAATCATTTATCATAGTTGGGTAGAGGTCACTATGTAAATGCTATACTTGTTTACAAGTATTTATAAAACGATGAATGTTAAGTTTTCCATTATTCCGTTATAATATTGTTCTATTTCTTTACCACAATTCATATACGATATCATTTCGATTTTTGATTCAAATCTCCATTAAAACATCGTAACTAAAGACAAAATTTGAATTTTTCTTCTAAAAACCTCGTTTTATCCATTGGAAGGATCTCTTGTAGAGAGTATAGATAAAAGTTATTCGTTATCAAACAGGTTTTTGATTCTTGACTAACACATCTACTTACAATGGATTGTTTTTCATATACTTAAATGAATTAAGTACCTTGAAAAGATAAAATTGTTTTGGTGATTAGATTTTCAGAATTCGTAATTGACCAAAATAACGCAACCACTTCGATGAAAGTTTTAAGACTAAAACGAACAAATGAAGAGTAATCTTCATGAAATTCAATTTTGCTTCTCAAAGCAAAGACTCATTGAAATAAGTGGGAGCATTCTCTTAAACCGTTAAGATGAGGACGAGGTTCAAGAAGTAAAGATTATAATGGAATTGATACAAGGTTATGTTAAAGGTAAAGTTGTTGAGAATGACGATACTAAACCTATCAATCCCGACTGATAAAGTTTCCGTTGTCTTAAATGTTAGACACGAGAAAGGAAACTACCCCAAATTATTGAAGAATCAACAAGTTAGTTGTGGGACATCTAATGGGACCTTCTTCTTTAAATGTTTATTTGATTAAACATAAATTTTGCTAGTACTACTTCATCAATATTAGAAACCAATGGAGGTTTTCATCATTGTACTTGATACATAGGATGATTAGAATATGACGACTAGCAACAATAATGTCGAGAGATAGAGTAATTGTGTACTCAATCTATTTTTTGGATTTAAAGTTGTACTTAATTATGACTATTAAGTGCATAAACTCTAAATAAGAATATAAACTTGTTAAGATACAAAAGAGGTTTCACTTTTGTGACCCTTTACACCACGATTTGATATATGGCTAGCCCATTATCAAGGTGATTATATTCTAAACCAAACTAGAATGATATATCATGAAGATGATGCAAGACTCAAATTGGTAACCCAAGATTAAACCTTAAATTTTGGAATGATGAACGCAAAGAGTTATCAAGTACTCTTGAAACCATTAGATTGTTAATGGTATATGCGTATCTTGTATTCAAAGCAAGATGTCTCGTGCCTTTTGGTTGAAAAGGAGATCGAGGTTTTAAATCATTGATCCAAAATAGGTTGATCATTTTCTTTTACCAACGATTTAGGTTGACGCTAATGTGTTCACTTAATAAGGTAAATAGAGAAATCTTTGAAGAATTTCAAAGAATTCAAGGAATCACGATTTAAGTCGTGATGGGATTATCAAAGTGAAGACTTTGATATAAGCCAAAGGAAATGTGATATAGTATCACAAGTTAATCTCTCTTAGCACGCATTATGGAATAATGTGATCAAACGCTATTCGATATGGTTTGGATTTCAATCAAGTTACTTTGAGTTACTTGATCATTTTGGGGATTTTTGTCTAAATTATTTTTCCACTAAATCGAATCATATGAGATATGAAATGGTAAAGGTACCATGTTTGTAAGTTTTTCACAAGAAACAAATGCTCATTTTTCCCTTGCAATTATCACGAGCACGACGGGTTTGCGGCTCATGAAGTCAGTCTTTCTAAAATACGGGTTTATTTCTAGAAGACAGAGTGGGAGAAATTATTCAAGAGCCACAAAGAATGTTATGTCGCAAGAAACTGGTCTTTCTTGGCTACATGAGACGTTTTGTGTAAGACGTTGTTTCTTCAAAACCGAGCCACAAAGAATGTTATGTCGCAAGAAACTGGTCTTTCTTGGCTACATGAGACGTTTTGTGTAAGACGTTGTTTCTTCAAAACCTAGGAGGTTAAATTCGTCACTTGTTAAAAATGATGAATTCATGCTACTTTTAAGAAAGTAAAGAGCTTATAACTTACAAAAGAAATTGTTTGATTCAAGTTGATTACTTCTAGAAAGTAATGAACATATGACTTACATAAGAGTGTTTAAGTCACAACTCAATACAAGGCTTAGAGCCATGAAAATCCGAATCAAAAGGGCTTGATTAGTGACAAAGGGTTTTGCACTAATAAAGAGATATTTCAAAGCAAATTGGTTGCAAAGGATTTTGCACTAATTGAAATGATTAAGTCTATTTGGATCTTCTTAGGGATTGTGTTTCATTATGAAGTTATGAAATACATAGCGAGTGAATCTAAAACCCACTTCTTCAATAGAAGGAATGTATTCAATACATGTCTTGAGTTTAGTAGATTTTTGCAACCCTAAGATAATGTGAAACTTGAGAGAGGGTCTTAAGTAGGACATCAATGAGTTAGAATCAACATTTTGATCATGTGACAAAACATTTCTCGATAAGTCGAGAAATTGTGTTTATACATGAAGTTTAGTGGGAGTTACGGAAGTTTTAATTAGTCCGATATGTGGATGACATATTGATCATTGAGAATGATTTAAGACTCTTGGAGTATTATAATACATCTTGAATATCCGGATTTATGAAGATAAATCCACATGATATTAGCGTCATTAAGAAGTCTTATGTTGATAAGATTCATGACTAGTTCAATTAAATTGAACATATTTGATTGATTTCATTTTGCTTCCGCTGCCGAATCAATTAAAAAGAAATGATGTATAACACTTCATATGCTTTGAGTATGATGAATTGTTTTCAAAATCGAATTTAAGTAATCTTTACCAAGTAAGCTATAAAGATTACCCTTAAGTGCTTGCAGAAGCATTAAGGCTATGATGCAAAGTGTTTATGATGCAATATTGTAAGGGTGTTACACAAGTGACAATTGACAATTGAGATTGCGCATGGTTTCCGACAAAACCATAATCAAAACACATTAGGATGGTTAAGATACCATTGTGGCAATGTTTATTAAGAAGTAGATTTTCTAGAATCGTTCTAGGCAATAAAGAACAATGAGAGATATTTATAACGGAAATTGAGTACACTTGCGATCATGAGATGTGCAAGAGGATGAGTCCCGCACACTGTGAAAACAGTGGGAGCTATTCTTAGGCTAGAGGGCCTATGTCTTGATTGGATCTCGACACGTACTCAGAAAGTTTTGTAATGCAAATGTATACATTACAAAGGAAAACGAGTATGTAGTGAGATTAAGTAAGGTACAAGAAATTGATAAAACCTACTAACCAAAGCCTTCTCAAAGGCTAAACATGATGAGTCATGTCATTTCAATTGAATTGAAATGAACAACTATGTACAAGATCAAATTAGATTATAGAACATGAAATAGTAATCAGGCATTGACTATTCATATGTGATAATCGCATTTGTCGTTCGAGTTTTACTTTAAAACTCTTTTATTATACTTTGTTACATCCAAACGGGTTGTAGAGACAATTGAACCCCGTTAAAGTGAACACGGATTAACATTGTATTTGCCCATAGTCACTTGTATGAGGTGACGTCTCGAAGTGACTAGAGTGTGATGCAATTGATGGCAAGTTCAAGTGCCATAGAGTCATGTGAGATGACTAGTCGATCACATAGGCAGACTGTTAGGAACACTTTGTCGGGCAAAGACCGCTTATAGAGTTCTCGCAAATTTATAAAGCCTGGTCGTGGCGAGAGCTACTATAGTATTCTAATGAGTCAATTCTTTTGACTAAAGACTATTCACCTAAGATGGCACAGTTTGATTAACTTTGATTTGTGTTACTACGACCTTCGTAAATGGGGTCAAATGGGCATATTTTGGGTTATGATGGTGTGGCTAGTCGAAGGGAATAAGTGCGATAAGAATTGTCCACCCCCTTGTCATGGTTAAAACAATATCTCAGGGCCACTCGAGGAGTAATTAACTGGAAATGCGTGGCCACGCTCGGAAGGTATCCAGAGTGGATAAATCCGGTCAAACAGTTATTCTCCAGATCGAGGAAACCACTCTCGATATGATCACTTGCAAGTACGACCTGAAAGACACCTTGCATTGAGTGGGAGATAGTAATAGGACAAGAGAATTGGTGACGCACACTTGTCGAGGACAAGTGGGAGATTGTTGGGAAATGTGTCCTCAACAATAGTGCGATCACATGATTTAAATATCATTATTAAATCTCATTACAAGAATACGGAAGGGATGATACATAATATATATATAGTCAACTGGTCCACACATATCGGTAATGATTGGCTGGCTAGAGTTTGACATTACTGTCGTGCGACGGTGGTGATCAGTTGATCCCTTGAGGTCACACCTAAAGGATGATTCCCTTAATTGAAAAGGTTAATTAATTGTATACCGATACAGATTAATTAATTCCTTAAAATTGAACAAATTATTATAAAAGAGAGAATAATGACATCTTATTATAATGTGATTAAATGAGATTTCATTTAGTAATTTAAGAAGTTATATTACTAAAATTAATCGGTGTTTGCGAAACACGCGAGATGAGAATGATAAGTTAGTTATAATTACAAGATATTGTGAATTATACTAACTAGTAATTAAATGACCATTTTATGAGAAAGTAATTTGTATTATTAGTCAATTTGTTAAATATGATTTATTTAATTTATAAATGATATTTAATTTGTTAAATATGCATTTTAAATTGAAACAAGACATAAGACATGTCACATGTCACATGACATACAATTGTACAATTGACAAAAATAAAATGGACTCAATATTACAAGGAAAACCGTTTTATATGTAGTGAGTGGGTGTTGATGGTTTTTGTTATTTAAATAATAAAATAAACATCATGATAACACCTACTACTAGCTAGCTTTTCTTGTGAAGAACAAAAGCAAATTGGGAAGAAAAATTTGTCTACTCTATGCCCTCCCAACCGGTTTTCTATACACAACATTAGAGAGAAAATTTTCTCTAATTAATTCATTCTCACTTTTTATGAAAAACCTCCCTTCTCTCTCTTGTTCTTCACAAAACTCATTTTTGTGAATCTAATTTGTTTAAATCAAACACTAATAATACTAAAAGTAGTATATGAGTATTAGTATTAGATTTTAAGGTAAACCACAATATAAACATCTAGTACATGTTAGTTTGTGGGATTAAGGGATAGTTTTGGGTGCAACTAATTGGAGGGCTTCTAATTTGAAGTCAAGTATGTTCATCCATTAATGGAAAGCTCAAGAACTAACAAGAAGGAGATCTTGTTGGTGCCCAATATGACCGAAATTATTATGGTGAGAAAATGTTTTCTTATCTTCTTTTATTAAAGTTTGCATGCATAAAATCCACCTTTAATTTTATGACAAATTAATTTTACATATATGAGTATGTTAGTATGTATATGAATCTACATTTCTTTCACACGGTTAGCCTCCTGCGTCCTGGCCAGTTGATCGTTGGCCACCTCTCTCTCTCCTTCTTGGCTATATGTAGCTGCTCCCTCAACTTAGCACAGGTAGCCGACAGCTCCTTGTTCTTCCCCACTACTTCAAAGCATTTAGTTTTAGCCCTCTTCAGCATGTTGCGGAGGTATAGTGAAGATTGCAGAGTCTAAGACAAATGGGAAGCAGTTAGCAGAGAAGCAGTGGAGCAATAATGAGAGCAAGAAAGAGAGTGAACATGGTGAACTTGCAACAAAAATTTGTTCAGCAGCCAAGTCAACCATCTCCTGAGGATCCATCTCATCGAAGATCTGGGAGCAGGCTGGCGTCAGGAAGCGCTCCATCAGGGGCCAATAGGCGACGTGATCTGCGTCACCATATCCAGTAGGGAGGCGAATCAAGTGGTCCTCAACATGAGGAGGGGAACCAAGGGCACGGGAGATAGGGTGACCTCTATCGGTTCAGGAGTAGGCCTGGGGGTAGGTCTTCTTTTCGAGGAAGCATGGGATGGGGTAAACTCATCAGCAACCCTATTTCTTGCCTGACGCATCAGGATCTCAGAAGCGCTGGGCCGGGTACTTCCTGCAAATTTCAGGAAGCAGGTGCAGAGTCTCAAAATTAAGAGCCGCCAGAGTTAAACTTGGAGCAGAAAGCAGACACTTACCAGAAGACATGGTTTCTTTGGTGGCAGAGGTGACAAGACCAGAAAGCAATGCAGGGAATCTTCTTTGTTCCTCGGGAATGGAGAACAGCTTAGCAACCAAGGTGTCCTTGTCTAGAGACTTCTCAGGGTTCTTAAGTTCTACAGACAAGCACAGGGTAAGGGGCATAATTAGTAGAAGGAATCAGAGAAAAAGACATACAAGCACACTTACTTTTGGTCTGGATCCAGCGCTCAAAGAGATAGTCAGCATGCAGGGGGATAGAGTCAAGCTTGATGTAGAAGAATCCCTCATACCAACCGTCATCTTTGCCCTAGGCCGCGGACTGAAGAAAATTTGCAGTCTTCTCCACGACCCTGAAGGTGTACTGGCCGTTTCCTAGGGATCGGCACTCAAATCTGTGAGCCAGATCTCCTAGCCCGATTTCAGCACCCAGATTGTTGTTTAGGCGATGGTGGACAGAAGGATTCTCCATGCATATGGAGCAATTTGAGCCATGGGAAGGGAGTTCAGACAAATGAACTCCTGGATCATGGGTGGAAAAGGAAACATGAAGCCGAGAACGAAGGGGTAAGTGTATAGACATATCCAACTCCTAAGCACGGCGTCGGCTTTCTAGTCGGGGCCAGGAATATGAATTGTCACATCATCTCCTAAACCCAGAAACGCTTTGATCTTGGGGAAGTCATTTTGGGTGAGGGAGGAATCGCAGTAATGGGGTTTTTTGAGGATACCTTGAGAAGGGAAGGTCTCGTCTGAGGGAAAGTCGTTAGGGGCAGATGAAGAGGAAGCTTGACGAGTTTTAGCCATGGTAAATTAAAAGACAAGGTGGAAATGGAATACCTGGAAGACGAAGAAGATTGAGCGGCGGCGGCGGCAAGATTAGACGGAGAAGACGTTTGGGAGATCGAGGGTTTTTGTGGGATTTGAGGAGTTTTGGATGATTGATGAGAGAGGATGAGGGGGAGACGGATGAAGAGTAAATAAGAGGTAGTTAGGTTTATATGAGAAAATCTAGGGATTGATGAGGAGTATGTGGGAAGTCACTCAACGATACACTACAATTTCCCGCTCAAATGCTAGAAAACGTTTTTCGCGAAAAATTGGAGGCAAGCTGTTAGGCCCAATTTCTGGATATGGGCTGAGCCAGTGAAACAGGACTGAAGCAGAAGAATCCTAGATGGAGCACCATGCGAAGAAGAGTCTGATTTGGACTGAAGCACTAAAAGGCCCAAGGACGGAATTGTTGGAGTATGTGTCCTCGACAATAATGCGATCACATGTTTAAATCTCATATTAAGAATACATAAGGGAATGTAACATTTTATTGTCAACTGATCCACATTAATCGGTAATGATTGGCTGACTAGAGTTTGACATTACTGTTGTGTAACGGTGGTGATCAGTTGATCCCTTAAGGTCATACCTCTAGAGAAACATTCTTAATTAACTAATTAATTAATTGTATGACGATACAAGTTAATTAATTCCTTAAAATTGAACAAATGATTTTGTGAGTAATTTAATGTATCTTATTGTAATTCGATTAAATAAGATTCGTTCTAAGTAATTAAATTGTTTTATTACTTAAGGTTTATTTATTGTTTATAAAACAATTGAAATAAGAATGAATTGATTATTATAAATACAAGTAGTTGTGATTTATAATTATATGACCCATTTTAAGTAATAGTAATTGTGAATTACTAGTTAATTTTTGCATGTGATTTATTTTGTTTATATAATGATTTTTAATTTGTTAAAGATGCATTATTTAAACAACATGTCTAGTAACATGTCCAATATGTCACACAATACATATTAACAAATTGACAAAGTTAAAATGGATCCATATTATCCATATGTGCCGTGAAAATGAAGGGGAAGTAGTTTGTTGTGCTTAATTATTATAATTAGTGGGATACCTGATCATTGCCTACTAATTATAGCCTTGCATACATATTGTTCTTGTGAAGAGCAACTACAAAATCTATTGGGCACTCTTCCCCCTCCCTCTACCCGACCACCCTAGAGAAGAGAAGGGTTTCTCTTCTTATTTTTAAGACTAATTCATTCTAATATAATTCATTCACTTGAATACAACCTTATCTCTCTACTTCTTGTTGTTGAAAAAAAAACATAAACTCTCACAAAATCACTAATATTATTCTCTTAATACTAGAAGTAGTATACTTATAATATTAGTAGTATTTTTAAGGGTACAAATATTAATTCTAGTAATCAAATTAATATTTGTATTAAGGAGGTTTTCTTGGTACAATCCTTGAGGAGAGATTTTAAATTGAATCTTGTTTATCCATTAGGAAAGCTCAAGAACTAAGTAAGATAGGAGACCTTACTAGTGCCCTAATAGCCGAAAATACATATGTAAGAAACCGATTTTTCTTCACTCTTGTATATTGTTTTGCATGCATAAGATCTAGAACTAAAAATTAATTTATCACATATTCAATATGTAAAATTTTGAGATTAACAAATCCTTACAAGTGGTATCAGAGCAACACGTTTGTTGCATGCAAAATCGGGTTAGTTTTTCGGAGTTAATTTGTTAACAAATAAAACTTGTTACTTAGGATTTATGAAGATAAATCATGAAATAATTTTGCATGTTAAAATTTTCTGGTCCTAAATGGATTTTAGGTCATATGGGACAATTTATGGATTTTTATTGTTCATTTTATATATTATTGGCATTAAAATGTGATTTTTATGAGAAAAATGTCATTTTTAGACGAAAAATAGCTAAACTTCGAATTTTTTAGTGGTTTTTGGATATGTTTTCACATATATTATCTACTGATGGCATGTTAACTCTCGTGAATAACTAAGTTGTTTTGCATGAAATATGGATTTTATAAGCTTAAATTGAATTTAAAGGGTTTATTAGGTTAATATGAGTTAAATTTCGAATCTGGTCATGGAAATTTTATATGTTGTCACATGCATTTGTACTCAGTGTGTGTAAAAATCTTAGATGAATTGAACTTTTTTCCATGATTTATGGATTTTTGAGTAAAAATTCAATAAATAGTGACTTAAATGAGCCTATAATGCTAAAATATATTTCATGACTTAAGAAAAACGTCCTATGTTGCATTTTATCCCACATTTTCAGATCTAAAAGTGAAAAGTTTATTAAAATTGATTTTCTCATATTTTATTGGTCATATTAAATAAAACCGATAAACCGCAACGATGTTTTTCTTGAAAAATTTTCGAAATTTTTAACCTAAGTTTTGAACATTATGAGTGTCATGGTATTTTTCCAGAATGTTCATGAGTTTGAATTTCAAATTTTGAAATTATTTAGAATTTTTATAATTTAATTTGGAGTTTATAGTATAATATTGTTTTTTGGTCCATAATGAACGATACTAAGAAATCAAGTTGAGTTATTGTCAAAATATTAGTGAAGACTAAGTTTTGAGTCCTAAGAAGGTTAGGGTAATTAACTTGAACATAAATATGAATCACGCAAATCCATAAAAACCGATGATAAATGCGATATTGGCTCTTAAAAGGCGATTTGGCCTAAAATTAAGCATGTTCATACATATTATAATGCTGCATTTTATTTATGATTGTCATATTTTTATTTTGTATAATTTTTGAATTATGTAGTTTTTCTTAGTATGGCCTTAGTTTTTAATTGGTATTACCCGAAATGATGGGAATATCGATTCGGTTGTAATTATTGTGATATGGTATCACCGTTTTGTAATTTAATAGATTTATTTTTATTTACAAATGTATAATAGGAAATTATGTAATTTTTACTTATTATTTATATTTTCCGGGAGTTTTCATGAAGACGGTGTTACCTCGAGATGCGTGCCAAGACCGAAGATCAAGGGACCAAAGGAGTTGGTCTCTGAATTTGTAATAGTTTATTAGATTTACTATTTTAGGAAGGCCATACTAGGACTTTATATTTATGCTTAGCATTTTCTTTATATGTTTGCATGCATCGCTAAATCGCCATAACTAAACATGCATATTATTTATCGAGTCATCGACCGTGTCAATTATAATTATCGTAGTTCACCGCTTTAGTTCACTTAAAACGTGATAGATAATAAATTGACATGACCTCTCGCTAAAATAATAATTGAGAATTAGCCTTACCAAATAGTAGAACCATGAGCCCCAATTTCATAATGGAGTTAAGCCGGCTTCACCGTAATACAAACCTTGTTACGTTGGGTAAGTGGGTAATAAAATGTTATTACATCGAAATTTGGATTGAGCTCAACGGAAGTATTCGTGACCGTAGTCGCAGGTGTTCCGGGCTAAAGATAAATATTAGAGTAATTTTATCGACCGAGAATTCTAGAAGTAGAATCGATTAAAGAGTTAATCCACCGAGTTATATTGATAAGGGATTAATCGGCTCACCGTGCCCGAATTAATATGAATTTGGATCTCGGGATCATTTATAATAGTTGGGTAGAGGTCACTATATAAATGCTTAAACTTGTTTAAAATATTAACAAGTATTATTATTATTGTTAAAACAATAGATGTTTATTAATTCCTTCATCTTTATTTTGTAGTCGAATTTGTTTTCTCATTTGCAATGGCAACTCCAAATTCAAACACATCCACTAGCTCGAACACTCTCACCAATGTTTCATGGCTCCGATCCTTCATGGATCGTTGTAAACTAGAAAAGAATGGGTCAAACTTCGCCGATTGGGACGCCCAACTTCGCTTAGCCGCGGAGGGTGACGATAAGATTCGTTACCTCACTGAGGCCTCTCCCACCGCACCGACCGCTAGGTCTACTCCCGCCGCTAGGCAAGCCTATGAGACTTACTAAAAAGAGTCGGCCGCGATCAAAAATGTGTTGATCTTTTCCATGGAGGCCGAACTCCATATGAGTGCTATAAAGATTAGCACCGCCTATGAGATCTATACGAAGCTTGTGACCATGTCTTTACAAGCTCGAGGATCATTCAATATGAAGCGGCATCCGCATTCTTCGATCTCAACATTAAGGAGGGCCAAAAGGTTAGTCCTCACGTGCTCAAGTTGATGGAACATGTTGAGACGTTGAAAATGCAAAAGGTAGACATTCCCGAAGAACTCATCATTGATCGGATTCTTCATTCCTTGAACAAGGTTAAAGCATATATTCAATTCCGGGTGAATTTTAATATGCAAAACTTGAAAGTTTCCCTTGATGAATTGCACAAAATGCTTGTGCAAGCCGAGAGGGATATGGGGCTAAATGCTAGCACCACCAAGGATGTGCTCAACATCAATCAAAAGAGCAAGGGAAAATTCAAGAAAGGTGGCGCAAAGGGTAAGAAGACAACCCCCGTTAAGAACAAAGGAAAAGCTTGTGAAGCTAGCTCCTCTAAGCCCAAGAAGGGTGCCCCGTCCGGGGACAAATGCCACTATTGTAATGGCATTGGGCATTGGAAGAGGAATTGTCCTAAGTGTTAGGATTCATTAATCTCATAAGTTTACATATTCATATATGAATTAATTTATTTAGTCATAAATTAAATACAAGATCTTATGCATGCAAACATAAAACAAAGTAGAGAAGAAATCGTCACTTCTTACATTCGTGTTTCGGATTTTGGGCACCAACAAGATCTCCTTCTTGTTAGTTCTTGAGCTTTCCAACAATGGATGAACAAGGTTCAAATTAGAACCTCTCCCAAAAGCTTATACCCAAGGAATACCCTTAATAATTATAATTAATATGATCTAGTATTAATTAAAATCTTAACTTAAAATTGACACAAAAATGGTGATTTTTGTCCTCTCTTATTTCGGTTAAGAGAAGAGGAATTTGTGAGCTTTTCTTTCTCTAAAATATTTCACAAAAATGTAGAGAGTGTGATATTTTTCTAACACTAGAAAAATAATGTTGAAGTAGTGAATAATAAGAGAAAAGGCCTTGGCTTTTCTATGCATAAACCGGTTGGGGGAGGGGAGAGAGCCAATGCATGAGGCCAGCTTTCTTCCCAAGAAGAGAAGGCTTGCATGGCTACATATGGGTAGGTTATCATTGTGTTTCTAATTGTTTAAAATATAAAAACACAACCCTAATACTCCCTCCACTAAAACCTGTTTCTACCCATAAAATGGAGGTCCATTTTATTTTTGTTATTTGTCAATTGTGACATATGTGACATGTTACTTGACATGTTACATTATAATGCATTTTTAACATATTAAAAATCATCATATTAATAAAATATGTCACATACAAAAATAACTAGTAATTAATAATTACTTGTACCAAAATGGGTCATATGATTATAAATCACATCTCCATGTGGTTATAATAATTATTCATTCTATTTTAATTGTTTCATAAACAATAAATTAATCTAAGTAATAAAACAATTCGATTACTTAGACCGAATCTTATTTAATCAAATTATAATAAGAGACGTTAACTTTACTCACAAAATCATCCGTCAATTTTAAGCAATTTAATTAACTCGTATCGGCATACGATTAATTAAATAATCAATTAAGAGTATTTCCCTATAGGTATGACCTAAGGGGATCAACTGATCACCACCGTCGCACTACGACAAGAATGTCAAACTCTAGTCAGCCAATCATTACCGATATGTGTGGACCAGTTGACTGTAAAATATTACTTCCCACATGTATTCTTAAAATGAGATTTAAACATGTGATCATTATGATCGACAGTTGTGATCGCATTATTGTCGGAGAACACTTATTCCAACAATCTCCCACTTGTCCTCGACAAGTGTGCGTCACCAATTCTCTTGTTCTATTACTATCTCCCACTCAATGCAAGGTGTCTTTCAGGTCGTACTTGCAAGTGATCATATCGAGAGTGGTTTCCTCGATCTGGGGAATAACTGATTGACCGGAATCATCTACCATAGATACCTTCCGAGTGTGGCCACGCATTTCTAGTTCATTACTCCTCGAGTGGCCCTGAGATATTGTTTTAACCCTGACAAGGGGTGGACAATTCCTATCGCACTATTCCCTTCGATTAGCCACAGCCATCATAACCCAAAATATGCCCATTTGACCCCATTTACGAAGGTCGTAGTAACATAAATCAAAGTTAATCTGAAACTGTGCCACCTTAGGCGAACAGTCTTTAGTCAAAAGAATCGACTCATTAGAATACAATATTAGCTCTCGCCACGACCAGGCTATATAAATTTGCCAGAACTCTATAAGCGGTCATAAGGCCCGACAAAGTGTTCCTAACAGTCTGCCTATGTGATCGACTAGTCATCTCATATGACTCTATGGCACTTGAACTTGCCATCAATCGCCTCACACTCTAGTCACTTCGAGACGTCACCTCATACAAGTGACTATGGGCAAATACCATGTTAATCCGAGTTCACTTTAACGGGGTTCAATATTGTCTCTACAACCCGTTTGGATGTAACAAAGTATAAAAGGAGTTTTTTAGATTTAAAAAATCGAACGACAAATGTGATTATCACATATGAATAGTCAATACCTGATTACTACTTCATATTTTTATAATCCATTTTCATCTTATATGTAGTTGTTCATCTCAATGCAATTGAAATGACATATGACATGACTCATCATGTTAAGCCTATTAGAAGGCTTTGGTTAGTAGGTTTTATCAACTTCTTGTACCTTACTCAACCTTACTACATACTCGTTTTCCTTTGTAATGTATACATTTGCATTACAAAACTTTCTGAGTACGTGTCTAGATCCAATCTAGACATAAGCTCTCTAGCCTTAGAATAGCTCCTACTGTTTTCACAGTGTGCGGGATCCATCCTCTTGCACATCTCATGATTCCAAGTGTACTCAATTTCCGTTGTAAGCATCTCTCATTGTTCTTTATTGCCTAGAACAATTCTAGCAAATCTATTTCTTAAATAACATAGCCACAATGGTTCCTTAACCATCTTCACGTGTTTTGAATATGGTTTTGTCTGAAACCTTTCGCAATCTCTATTGTCATTTGTGTAACACCCTTACACAAATTAGTTAATTGCATCAAAAACACTTAACTTTCCATCCTTAATGCTTCCTCAAGCACATAAGAATAATCTATATGGCTACTTGGTAACTATTACTTAAATTCGATTTGAAACAATTCATCATACTCAAAGTATATAAAGTGTTATACATCATTACTCATTTAATTGATCCGGCAGCGGAAGCAAATGGAATCAATCAAATATGTTCAACTCGATTGAACTAATCATGACTCTTATCAACATAAGACTTCTTATTTGGCACTAATATCATGTGGATTTATCTCCATAAATCTGGATATTAAAGATGTATTATATTTCTCCAAGTCTTAAATCATTCCCAATGATCAATATGTCATCCACATATTAGACTAATTAAAATTACCGTAACTCCCACTAAACTCCATGTATGAACACAACTTCTCGACTTATCGAGAAAAGTTTTATAACATGATCAAAACATTGATTCCAACTCATTGATGTCCTACTTAAGACCCTCTCTTAAGTTTCACATTATCTTAGGATTGCAAGAATCTACAAAACTCAAGACATGTATTGAATACATCCCTTCTAATAGAAGAAGTGGGTTTTAGATTCACTCGTTATATGTATATCATCATAATGAAACACAATCCCTAAGAAGATCCGAATAGTGCAAAACACTTTGCAACTAATCAAGCTTTGATATCTCTCTTAGATATCCAACAATTCCACTCGAAATTTATTTCTGATTATCATGGCTCTAAGCCTTGTATGAGTTGTGACTTAAACACTCTCATGTAAGTCATATATTCATTACTTTCCAAAAGTAACTTGAATCAAACAATTTTTTTGTAAGTTGTAAGCTCTTTACTTTCTTAAAAGTAACATGAATTCATCATCTTCAACAAGTGATGAATTTAACCTCCTAGGTTTCGAAGAAACAACGTTATGTAGCCAAGAAAAACCAGTTTCTTGTGACATACAATTTTTGACACAATTTTTTTGTGGCTCTTTAATAATTTCTCCCACTCTGTCTTCTAGAAATAAACTTGTATTCTAGAAAGACAGTTTCACGAGCTACAAACTCGTTGTACTCGTGATTATAGTAGGGAAAAATGAGCATTTGTTTCTTGTGAAAACTTACAAGCATGGTACCCTACCAATTCATATCTCATATGAATTGTTTTAGATTTAGTGGAAAAATAATTAAGACAAAATGATAAAATCCCCAAAAGGATCAAGTAACTCAAAGTAACTTGATTAAAGTCCAAAACATATCGAATAGGTTTTGAGTTTTTTATCCAACCACACATTATCCCATAATACGTGCTAAGAGAGATTAACTTGTGATACTATATCACATTTCCTTTGGCTTGTATCAAAGTCTTCACTTTGATAATCCCATCACGACTAAATCGTGATTCTTTGAACTTCTTCAAAGATTTCTCTATTTACCTTATTAAGTGAACACATTGGTGTCAACTTAAATTGTTGGTAAAAAAATGATCAACCTATTCTGTATCAATGATTTACATTCTTGATCTCCTTTTCAACCAAAAGGCACGAGATATCTTGCTTTGAATACAAGATACGCATATACCATAAGATTAACAATCTAATGGTTCCAAGAGTACTCGATAACTCTTTGCTTTCATCGTTCATGAATTTAAGGTTTAATCTTCGGTTACCAATTTGAGTCTTGCATCATCTACATGATATATCATTCTAGTTTGGATTAAAATATAATCACCTTGATAATGGGCTAGCCATACATCAAATCATGGTGTATAGGGTCACAAAAGTGAAACCTCTTTTGTATCTTAACAAGTTTATATTCTTATTTAGAGTTTATTCACTTAATAGTCATAATTAAGGTATAAATATAAACCCAAAACTAGATTGAGTACACAATGACTCTATCTCTCGACATCATTGTTGCTAGTCGTCATATTCAAATCGTCCTATGTATTAAATACAATGATGAAAACCACCACCGGTTTCTAATATTGACGAAGTAGTACTAGCAAAATTTATGTTAATCGAATAAACATTTAAAGAAGAAGGTCCCATTAGATGTCCCACAACTAACTTGCTGATTCTTCAATAATTTGGGGTAGTTTCCTTTCTAGCGTCCAACAATTAAGACAATGGAAACTTTATTGGTCGTGATTGATAGGTTTAGTATCGTTATTCTCAATAACTTTACTTTTAACATTACCTTGTATCAATTCCATTCTAATTTTACTTCTTTGAACCTCGTCCTTATCTTAATGGTTAAGTGAATGCTCCCACTCATTTCAATGAGTCTTTGCTTAGAGAAGCAAAATTGAATTTCATGAAGACTACTCTTCAATTCATTTGTTTAGTCTTAAAACTTTCATTGAAGTGGTTGCGGTATTTTGGTCAATTTTGATTTCCTACAAATCTAGTTACCAAAATGATGTAACGTTTCAAAGTACTTAACTCAGTTAAGCATATGAGAAACAATTCATTGTAAGTAGATATGTTAGTCAAGAATCAAAAACCCTTTTGATCACGAATAACTTTTATCTATACTCTTCACAAGAGATCCTTACAATGGATAATACGAGGTTTTTAGAAGAAAATTCAAATTTTGTCTTTAGTTACGATGCTTTAATGGAGATTTGAACTAAAATCGAAATGATATCGTATATAATTTGAGGTAAAGAATTAGAACAATATGATTAACGAAATAATGAAAATAAAACATTTATCGTTATAATAATACTTGTAAATAATTTAACAAGTAAAGCATTTACATAGTTACCTCTACCCAACTATGATAAATGATTCCAAGATCCCAATTCATAATAACTTGGGCACGGTGTAGCCGATTCATCTCTTATCAATATAACTCGGTGGATTAACTCTTTAATCGATTCTAGTTTTATAACTCTTGGTCGATAAAATTACATTAATATTTATCTTTAGCCCAAAACACATCCGGCTATGGTCGAGAATACTTTTGTTGAGTTCAACCCAAATTTCGAATAAATGTGTCCATGATCCAAATTCATATTAACTTGGGCACGGTGTAGCCGATTCATCCCTCATCAATATGAATTCGGTGGATAGACATTTATCACCCACTTCCCCTACGTAACAAGGTTTGTACCCCGGTGTGGCCGAGCGCACTCCCTCACGAAATAGGTTTTCATGGTTTCTACTTTTTGGTAAGGCTAAGTCTCAATTGTTTATTTTTAGCGAGAGGTCATGTCAATTTATTATCTATCACGTTTTAAGTGAACTAAAGCGGTGAACTACGATAATTGTAATTGACACGGTCGATAAACTCGATTTAAAAATGCATGTTTAGATATGGTGATTTAGCGATGCATGCAATATATAAATAAAATGCAAAGCATAAAAATAAAATCCTAGTATGGCCTTCCTAAAAATAGTAAATCTAGTAAACTATTACAAATTCGGAAACCAACTCCTTTGGTCCCTGGATCTTCGGTCTTGGCACGCATCTCGAGGCAACACATTCTTGATGGACCGCCTTCTCGAATGGCACCGTCTTCAAGGAACTCCGGAATATTAAATTACAAAATGAATTACATATTTTGCTATTATACATTTGTAATTAAAATAAAAATAAAAATGAATCTATTAAATTACAAAACGGTTATACGAGATCACAATAATTACAACCGAATCGATATTCCCATACATTTCGGGTAATACCAATTAAAACTAAGGTCATACTAAGTAAAATTACATAATTCAAAAAATACATAAAATTAAATTATGACAATCATAAATAAAATGCAGCATTATAATATGTATGAACATGCTTAATTTTATGCTAAATCGCCTTTTAAAAGTCAATATCGTATATTAAACGGTTTTTACGGATTTGCGTGATTTAACTTATTAGAATCACAAAAATTAGATAAATTCATATTTATGTACAAGTTAATTACCCTAACTCACTTAGGACTCAAAATTAGTCTTCACTAATATTTTGACAATAATTCAACTTGATTTGATAATATTGTTCATAAATGGACCCAAAAATACAAAATTATGCTATAAACTTCAAATTAAATTATAAAAATTTCAAATAATTTTGAAATTTGAAATTTAAACTCATGAACATTCTGGAAAATTACCATGACACTCATAATGTTCAAAACTTAGGTTAAAAATTTTGAATATTTATCGAGAAAAACAATGTTGCGGTTTATCGGTTTTAACAAATATGACCATTAAAATATGAGAAAATTTATTTTCATCAACTTTTCACTTTTAGATCTGAAATATATGATAAAATGAAACATGTGACGTTTTTCTTTAGTCATGAAGTATGTTTTAGCATTATTACTAATTTTAGTCACTATTTATGTGATTTTTCATCAAAAATTCATAAGTCATGCAAAAGACTTCACTATAGCCAAATATTTTACATACATCTTGTGAAATTGCATGTGACAACATACTAAATTTCCATGACCAGATTCGAAATATAACTCATATTAACCTATTTATCCATTTAAATACGATTTTAACTTATAAAATTCATATTTCGAGCAAAACAACTTATTTTAACATGAAAATTTACAGGCCATCAGTAAATAATATATGTGAAAACATATCCAAAAACGACTGAAAAATTCGAAGTGTAGCTATTTTTCGTCCTAAAATGACATTTTTCTCATAAAAATCACATTTTAATGCCAATAATATATAAAATGAACAATAAAATCGATAAATAAACCAAAATGTCCTAAAAATCACTTAGGACCAGAAACTTTTAACATGCAAAGTTATTTTTAGGTTTATCTTCATAAATCAAAATTAATTAGTTTTGTATGTTAATCTTATAACTCGGAAAAACCATAAACCGATTTGCATGCAAACAACCTAAGGCTCATGATACCGCTTGTTAGGATTCATTAATCTCATAAGTTTACATATTCATATATGAATTAATTTATTTAGTCATAAATTAAATACAAGATCTTATGCATGCAAACATAAAACAAAGTAGAGAAGAAATCATCACTTCTTACATTCGTGTTTCGGATTTTGGGCACCAACAAGATCTCCTTATTGTTAGTTCTTGAGCTTTCCAACAATGGATGAACAAGGTTCAAATTAGAACCTCTCCCAAAAGCTTATACCCAAGGAATACCCTTAATAATTATAATTAATATGATCTAGTATTAATTAAAATCTTAACTTAAAATTGACACAAAAATGGTGATTTTTGTCCTCTCTTATTTCGGTTAAGAGAAGAGGAATTTGTGAGCTTTTCTTTCTCTAAAATATTTCACAAAAATGTAGAGAGTGTGATATTTTTCTAACACTAGAAAAATAATGTTGAAGTAGTGAATAATAAGAGAAAAGGCCTTGGCTTTTCTATGCATAAACCGGTTGGGGGAGGGGAGAGAGCCAATGCATGAGGCCAGCTTTCTTCCCAAGAAGAGAAGGCTTGCATGGCTACATATGGGTAGGTTATCATTGTGTTTCTAATTGTTTAAAATATAAAAACACAACCCTAATACTCCCTCCACTAAAACCTGTTTCTACCCATAAAATGGAGGTCCATTTTATTTTTGTTATTTGTCAATTGTGACATATGTGACATGTTACATTATAATGCATTTTTAACATATTAAAAATCATCATATTAATAAAATATGTCACATACAAAAATAAGTAGTAATTAATAATTACTTGTACCAAAATGGGTCATATGATTATAAATCACATCTACATGTGGTTATAATAAATTATTCATTCCATTTTAATTGTTTCATAAACAATAAATTAATCTAAGTAATAAAACAATTCGATTACTTAGACCGAATCTTATTTAATCAAATTACAATAAGAGACGTTAACTTTACTCACAAAATCATCCGTCAATTTTAAGCAATTTAATTAACTCGTATCGGCATACGATTAATTAAATAATCAATTAAGAGTATTTCCCTATAGGTATGACCTAAGGGGATCAACTGATCACCACCGTCGCACGACAGTAATGTCAAACTCTAGTCAGCCAATCATTACCGATATGTGTGGACCAGTTGACTGTAAAATATTACTTCCCACATGTATTCTTAAAATGAGATTTAAACATGTGATCATTATGATCGACAGTTGTGATCGCATTATTGTCGGAGGGCACTTATTCAAACACTAAGTACCTAGGCGACATCAAAGCTGGAAAGGTTATTCCAGTAGGTAATTTAATCATCCCTATCATTTTATGTTTCGATCTCAACTTTGCTATTATGATACAAGTTGGGATAATTCCCTTTTTATTGTAATTAGGGCATCCGGGCAAGGACAAGGGCAAAGAAAAGCAAGCCTAGAAGATCTTGAGGGAAGCTAGATGTAGCCGCCCATGGTGCTAGATCAATGGGAGCTTGGCCTTATTTGTTCTTTATTTTGTGTTGTATTTTGGAATTTTAGAACTATTTTCAATTTCCTCGTTCGACTTGGGAATTTGCTATTTCCTAAAACAATGGTTGTATTTTGGATTTTGGTGACTTGGTTTGCAACCCAAGTCACTTACTTTCATCTAGAAACATAAGATTATCGACTTAAATTGATTATATAGACGATTATAATGATCGCGTCATTATATGTCCATAAGCTATGAATTCGATTCTCCTTATGTCATAGTGACTAAAAGTCACAACTTACTTATGAAAGATCAATTATCAAGTTAAGATTGAGTTGTTGAACTCATATAAGGGAACATTACCAACCTCATTTGATTCACCTATCCAACTCAAATCGTCTTGTCTAAGTTATCCTTTGAAAATGTCTCGACTAAATCACTATTAAATAGATATATGATTTATTTTTCTCCTTAACCACTATTATTTGTGGCTCAAAAGCTATCTTTGGAGAAATAAGATATTTTTCTAAAGATAGAGTGGGAGAAATTTAGCCACAAGCCTTGAGAAGGTAGATACTATGCGAGGAGACCAAAAGAAGATGTTCTTGAGGATACTACGCGAGGAGACCAAAAGAAGATTACATATTGAATATGTGATAAATTAATTTAGTCATAAAATTAATTCTAGATCTTATGCATTCAAAACAAAATACAAGAGTGAAGAAAAATCGGTTTTTTACATATGTATTTTCGGCTATTAGGGCACTAGTAAAGTCTCCTACCTTACTTAGTTCTTGAGCTTTCCTAATGGATGAACAAGATTCAATTTAGAATCTCTCCTCAAGGATTGTACCATGAAAACCTCCTTAATACAAATATTAATTTGATTACTAGAATTAATATTTGTACCCTTAAAAAATACTACTAATATTATAAGTATACTACTTCTAGTATTAAGAGAATAATATTAGCGATTTTGTGAGAGAGTATGTTTTTGTTCAACAACAAGAAGTAGAGAGATAAAGTTGTATTCAAGTGAATGAATAATATTAGAATGAATTAGTCTAAAAATAAGAAGAGAAACCCTTCTCTTCTCTAGGGTGGCAGGGTAGAGGGAGGGGGAAGAGTGCCCAATAGATTTTGTAGTTGCTCTTCACAAAAACAATTGGTATGCAAAGCTATAATTAGTAGGCAATGATCATGTATCCCACTAATTAATTGATTAATGCACAATAATCCTCCCTTCCCATATTACACGGCTCACCCATATTAAAATGGGTCCATTTTAAGTTTGTCAATTTGTTAATATGTATTGTGTGACATATTTGACATGTTACTTGACATGTTTAAATAATGCATTTTTAACAAATTAAAAAATCATTACATAAACAAAATAAATCACATATAAAAATTAACTAGTAATTCACAATTACTATTACTTAAAATGGGTCATATAATTATAACTCACAACTACTTGTATTTATAATAAATAATTCATTCTTATTTCAATTGTTTCATAAACAATAAATAAACCTTAAGTAATAAAACAATTTAATTACTTATCACGAATCTTATTTAATCAAATTACAATAAGATACGTATTACAACTCACAAAATTATTTGTTCAATTTTAAGGAATTAATTAACTTGTATCGTCATAGAATTAATTAATTAGTCAATTAAGAATGTTTCCTTAGAGGTATGACCTTAAGGGATCAACTGATCACCACCGTCGCACGACAATAATGTCAAACTCTAGTCAGCCAATCATTACCGATAAATGTGGATCAGTTGACAATAAAATGTTACATTCCCTTATGTATTCTTAATATGAGATTTAAACATGTGATCGCATTATTTTCGAGGACACATACTCCAACAATCTCCCACTTGTCTGCGACAAGTGTGCGTCACCAATTCTCTTGTCCTATTACTATCTCCCACTAAATGCAAGGTGTCTTGCAGGTCTTACTTGCATTTGATCATATCTTGAGTGATTTCCTCGATCTGGACAGACAGGAACAAACCGCGAAAACAGAGTGTATAACACTCTGTTTTTCGAGGGATTTCGTGTATTCTCAAGGGCAATTTGGCTCGTAAATCTTTGTCTAATGTGTATATGGATGTTATATGGTTAATTAGGAACAAGAAACTCGAGTTTTGATGGAGGTTTGAAGGAGGAACGAATTGTTTTTCGAAGAGGACACACAAACTGTTCCAGTTTGGATGTCGGTTTTGTGGAGGGTTTTTGAGAGGCAATTAGGGTTCGTTTCTGAGGTTTAAAGCTTGTGAGTGAAGTTAGGATGTATGGAGAACTTCGAGGAATGAATGTATGGTGAAGGGTGGGTATTTATAAGGAGTTAAGGTAGGGTAAAAGAGAGGGAGAGGCAGTCGGGCCTGCTCACGCATAGCTGCTGTCCAGCAGCTTTTGTGAGGGTTTGAGAGGGGTTTTCTTGGTGATTAAGCTAGGGTAATATGGGTAGGATACTAAGGTATGGGTTAGGGTTAATGGGTACGGCTTTTGGTGGTATTTGGAGCGGGTTTTGGGCTCGGAATTTGAGCTGCAAAACAGGGGGGCTGCTCGTGTATATGCGGGCTGTTTGGGGAGTGTTTGGGATGGAATTTGGGTCGTGGTTATGGGGTTCGAACTGGGTTGGATGGGTAGAGGCTTAGGTTGGTTAGTGTACTCGATATTCGTGCCAACTCGTAAAGAAAACGGGCTCAAAAACCGAGCTAAAATCGAGCTCAAAAACACATGTTCAAAACGAGTTTTCTTCACTTTTGAAATCGATTTTTCAAATCAATTAACACATTAAAATAAATGATTTTTCAAACCAAATATACTCATAAAATGATTTTTCAAATCAAATATTTATTTTATTTTCAATAAAATAAACTTGGAAAAATAAATTCAAAATAAAATAAAATAAATTGAATTCACCTAAAAAAGCTATAATTTAAATATTATTTAAATTAATAAAATGAACTCACTTAAAAAAAACATTAATTTAAATATCATTTAAATTAATAAAATACTTCATCGACGACGCCCATTCTACATCGTAAAACGAGCTTCAAATAATGACAATGACAACTAAAGAATACATGTGTCCTATCATCATCGGGTGTTTGTCGGGTTCTCTATAAATTCCAATATCGACGGATACGGGTATCTACAGAGCCCCCACTTTGACTGAGGCTTGGACAAGGCGAAAGTCAAAGTATACCCCAGTCCCTCTCGACCGAGGATTCTTCGGTCGTTTATAGTCCATTAGACTTGCGTATATAAGCTCGCTTGACCATAAGAAGAGACCATACCTGAAACTTCGTTGGGGATTGACTCTCGCTTCTATTGTGTCAAATTATCGTCGTTGGTCGTCGACCCATAAAATTGCATATATGGTGGATTGAGCCTTATCCTTAGGCGCCTACGTATCCGTTTCTCGACGGAATCAAACCCGCGTCGTAGTTCGGCAAGAATCGCGACACATGCCCAAAGTTTATCATCGGCTGGCACTTGTCCGAAATTCATCATCTGCTGACATTTGCCCAAAATTTATCATCCGCTGGCAGGTGTCCAAATGGGACGGGACTTTCCAAGGAGGTTGCCGCCGCTTTCATCATTTGCTTTCAGCTATGGAATTCTTCCATTTCATACTCTTGTATCGAATTGAATTCTGAGTGGATGTCATCCATTTCATCTTGATAACGGTCTCTGAAGCCAACGGCTTCAGAGCCCCCAGTTTGTGATGGCTCTAAAGTCGAAGACTTTAAAGCCCCCAGTTGAAGCATATCCTGCTATATTTGAAACACAAAAACGTACTAGCAATAATCATCACATAAGCACATTTGGATCATCGATCTTAAAATTGGATTATTTGAAAGATTGGGTCATCGACCTGAAAATTGAACTTGAAAATTTTGAATTATTGGGCCATCGACCCGAAGTTTAAATTTGACATCACTTGGTATGTTGGGCCATCGACCCGCAAAGATTCTATTACTGAATGATTGGGTCATCGACCCGCAAAGATTCTATTACTTGGATCATCTATCCGCAATTCGCAAAAGGTTGAAATTTTTGGAATTTTGGAATTTTTGAAATCAAACCTTGATGGGTGAGCATGAAATACGACACAGACGCTCTGTATGACTCGTAAACAACGTGGGCGTAGCCCGCTACCGTAAAACAAAAAAAGAAAATAAAACCGTAAGTGTGCGCGGGTTTTAATTCAATTATTGACTTGTTGGGGGTAGAAATGTAAATTGGCCATTCTAGCGCCAAAAGATGGGAAATGGGAATCTCAAGGTCGTCGGACTTGGGACAGAGACATCGTAAGGCATGGGCGTGCTCCCGAGGGCACATGGGAATCAAGATCACTTGGCATCGACAAGGTGGATTAAACTCACGGAGCAACAACGTTGGCTTCGCCCAGACACTAAACACAGACTGATTTTATGAGAACAGTTGGACATCACACATCACTCTTGTTGGGAACATTCTGCCACTCTTCTCCTCGCCTCCTTTCTTTTCAGCGAGTATTCATCATTTCTTGCCACCGCCTTCTTTCTTTTCAGCGGGCTTTTACTATTTTTCTTCCACGCCTTCTTTCTTTTCAGCGGGTTTTTCATATTTTCTGTTCCCAACACAAACCTACATCTATATGACTCGGCATCTTTGCCTAAACCGTTCGATAAAGCTCATTCTGAGACTTGATACTATTCATCTGAACCTATATCCTTATCCTAGCTTACATCGAGTACTAAGACCAACTCAAACAAAGGTGGCTTCATTTGGACTTGGTTAAAACCCGTAAGAAACCGACAAGAGGACAACTTGGATGATGGGTGGATTGAATCCCTTATTCTGAAGGACTGCCTACGTATTCGCGTGGAGCGAAATCAAATCCGACGTAGTTCGATCAAGGTGCATTAAATTGACATTTTTATTGTGTGTACACACTCAAAGGTTTCACCTAAGGTATCATGTCGTATCCCATTCTAGTCTGTAAGGTACTGTTAAATCCCGTGTCTAGGGTTGGTACAAAAGGTTGTGGTTCTTTGGGATGTGGAGCTTGGTAATAACAAGTTTGAATGGTTAACCATCATTATGAAGGTTCGTTTTGTGGTGCTAAGGCCAATGGCTATGGCTGCTGATGTGGTTGGAATGGGTGTCTCGGGTTTGATGAACCACGAGTGCAAATGGGTTGGAAATCGATGTGGGATCAAATTTCCATGTCTGGACCCTAAAGGCTGGGTGTAACAACACAAGCGGAATAATTCTCAAAATTCCCGACCATCCCTTTGTAACTGTCTCAGGAAGGACTTAGAGGGTAAAGAGGTTACTACTTAAGCTTTTGGGCTTCGCCCATTAAACTTCAACTATGGGTACTTGACTTGACTTCTGGCTTCCGTAACTTCGACATTCAACCAAAAGCGTTCTGCAATGACTTCAACATCTTTTTTCTTTTTTCTTTTTCTTTCATCTTTTTTTCATTTTTCTTTTTTTTTCATTTTTTTTCATTTTTCCAATTTTTCCCTTTTTCTCATTTTTCATTCTTTTCCATCTTTTTTCTCTCTTTGAAAATGATCTTCTATTCATTCTCTTAGTCATAAATGGATACACCTTGAAAACTGGGCTTCGCCAACTAATTTGGGTAGGAACTAACAATTCCTTGTTAGAACGGGTTGATATCTTCTCTCTTCGAGATGGGATGATTTTGCTGGGGAAAAGGCTTGCCTTCCATCATCGATAGGGGAAACAAGGAGCTAGTCCGGGTTTGTCATAGAATCATCTAAAAGCTTGTCACAAACATTGGTTCAGATGGAGGTTTTCTACCACCAGACATGGAATAGGTAAAGGAATCAAACACGGGATCCTAGTGTACCTTACATTTTGAAACAGGACATATTTCTACCCCAGGGATTCCTTTGAGTGTGTTGTGCGATTTATCATGTTTCGGAATGATTGAGGATTGGAAACAAGACATATTTGGAAACGAAACTGCAACTTTTTATTGGAAAGGCAATTGCTTAACAGACTCAAAGGAACGATTCCTAGGACACACCCTAGGTCATCGCGGGACAAACGACTCAACTTCAAGAAAAGAAAGTCCTAGACTCGACTCGACTAAGAAAAGAAAATAGATCCCGACTCATAATTTTCAAATCTGGTCTTGAGCTTTCTCTTGTTCAGCTGTCAGCTTAGATGCTCGGCTCTTGTCCTTGATCCCTTTGATGGTCTGCCTCCATCCTGAGGTAGTCCTCTGAGGATCTACGCTAGTGATGGAGGTTGGTGAATCGAATTGTCTTTTATTAACTTCGTTAATGAGAGAAGTACAGTCTAGAGCAAGACTCCCGACTTGAATTTCATTCTTCGGGTTTGGCAAGAATTCAGAGAAATCCACAAATATCTTCCCGATGAACACCCCTTTCAAGTGACATGGGTTGATAAGATGGGAATAATCGACATTGTCTTCGACAGAAACAAAGTTGGCGTGATCGCCAAATGGATTAGTGATGTTATTGGGTTTAATGGCTGGGATCGGGAGTGTTCCATTCTCGATCATGTCTTGAATTTCGTGCTTCAGTCGATAGCACCTTTCAGTATCATGGCCTTTCCCTTGATGAAAGGCACAGTAGGCATTTGGTTTATACCATTTACCTTGTTGCTCAGCGGGTGGGTCCGGAGTTGGACCAATAGGCTTCAGCTTTCCTTGGGCTATGAGCCTTTGGAGAGCGTATGTATAAGTGCATCCAATATCGGTGAATGCCCTAGGTGTTTGGCGTTGCGACTTCTTCGATTGCCCTTCTAAGAGATTGATGGCTTCATCAATATGGGTCGTTGTTGGGGCCTTGCCCTTAGACGATGAGGCCCCTTGGTACCCTTTCGGCTTTTCAACCTCTGCCCTTATGACATCATCTTCTACCTTTATCCCGATTCTTATCAATTCTTTGAAAGAGCCAAAATTCTGGTATTTCAGAGCATTGCGGTAAATAGGTCGTAGATTCTTTACGAACTTATCTACCATTTCAACTTCGTCAGGCTTCTTGGCTAACTTCACGCTTTCAACGCGCCATCTTGCAAGGAATTCCGTAAAGCCTTCCCTTTCTTTCTGTGTCATCACCTCCAATGTTCTTATGTTGGTTTGAATCTCGACATTGTCAGCATAGTGCTTACAGAACTCCACCGTAATATCTTCGAAAGTGGGGAAGTTATTAAGGTCAAGATTGTAGAACCACGCCTTCGGGTGTTCATCCAGAGATTGAGCGAAAATTTTAGAGAGCATGTCGTGAGCACTCCCTTCAAAGATGCTAAGTACCCCTTATAGGCCTTAACATGGTGGACTGGATCTTCTGTGCCCTTAAACTTTGGGATATCAGTGAGTACCATGTTTGTGGGCAACTTATCTTGAACTGGGGCATAGGCCCTAGCATTCTCATAGTGGATGTTTTTCCCCTGGGAGATTTTCAGACGGTCTTCAATGAACTTGAACCGTTTCTCCAGATCAGTCAGAGGTGGGGTAGATAGAGGGGAATCTTCACCCAGCTTAGATTCGATTGCATCCATTCGGGTCATCATGAGGTTCACGGCCTCAGTGAGCTTGTTGACAGCATCTTCCATTGCTTGACGTCGGGTTTTGGGCGGCCTTTCTACAAGAAAACCCAGAACCGAGTCAATATTTAAAGTAAGAGCCCCGACACACTTAAGGACACGAAACCAACTTGACTCAAACAAAGACTCGACTTGAGACGGATTAACCAAAGGTTCGACTCACGGTTGGATTTAGACCTTGGTTCATTTTAGACTCGGCAAAACGACATGACTCAAACTGTCATAGCACGATTCTAAACCGGACTCGGTGTGGCCAAACCCGTGATTGGAATAACATAGCCCATAGGATCGGGTGAAATGCCCTAAGTGGCCTAGCTTGGGCGTTTTTGTGGACTATCCTAGACCAAAAGGTCGACCAACATGACTCAAGGCCCAAGAGGTGAGCTTGGGTGACCCAACAAGGTCGTGTTCTAGACTCTTAGAACGAAACACACCCGGCCTAACACGGCCATGACCCGGACACGACTTGACGCATTTCATGCTTGGTTGAGGTTCGAGAGGCACTTTGGATTGATTTTGAAAAACGAAAGATTGATTCGAAAATGAGATTTGAAATGGGCGATGCATTATAAAAGCTCATTTTGGGCCGAAAATTCTAGTCCTATTTGGGCAGCATTCCGCGTTTTTAAAACCATGTTATTTTGAAAGTAAGTTGTTCAAAAGTTCGGTTTCGAAAAGGACATGGAAAATTTCGAAAAGACTCGGGAAAACAATTTGCACATTGTCATTCTCATGTTATAAGGATGTATGCTCCTAGACATCTCTAAGTCTCGGCAAGTCTTCTACAAGAAGGTCTATGCCCTCCATCCTTTTGCGGTCTTATAGAGCAAGGTGTCTTAAGGTAGAGTGTAATACTCCGTATTTATAGTCTTGGGGGTACTCTATCGAGTAGGCCTTACTCTGTCGAGTAAGGGTAAGTGGCGAAGCAAAATAGTTTCTGACCTGTTGGGCACTCGATCGAGTAGTCGGGGCACTCGATCGAGTAGAAATACTCGATCGAGTACCTTGGGTACTCGATCGAGTGTCCGGTTTTACGGGGGAGTTTTCTCGGGTTTTGTTAATTACGCGATTAAGGTATTTAAACATATTCGTAATTGTTCTAAATCACTTTTTACAAAGCCTAAAACCTGTTTAAGAGAGAAAGCAACTAGTCTTCTTCCTAATCGCGTTCTTGACAATTCTCGGAGTTCAGACGGTCAGTTCGTGTCGTAGTTCGTGTCGTTGGATTCCTTGCGTCGAGGGTAAGCTTTTAATATAATTTCTATAATGTTTTGATATGATTGATGAAACCCTAATTTAGGAATTGGGGGTTTTTATGAGTAGTATTTGAATAGTAGCATCTATGTGTTGTATGATAGGAGGAGAATTCGTAGAGGAGCCGTTTTGATACAGCTGTAGATACCGTCTGCGTGTTGTGCTTTCCAGGTAGGATTTCCTACTCAGTATTAGTCCCATAATGGGATATTGGTGATGTGCTGTAGTTAGTTGTTTGATATGATGATTGTGATTGTGATTGAGATTGTGATTGGTTGTTGATGGTTCTCGAGATGCGTTCTCGGCTGAGTGGGGTCACTTGCGGGAGTGACTTCACGCCCTAGTTTCGCCCTTCGTGGAACCCGCCACGGAAGGGGATGTGCACATTAATGGGACAGGGTTATCGCTCGGTATGATGAGCGGGGCTTAGGTGGGAACGGCCGCGGTCCCCCATCGGTGGTGGTCCAAAGTGGACGGTCGGGATTGAGATGATGGGAATTGGTGTGTGTGTGTGTGTGTGTGTGTGTGTGTGATTCAAATTGTCTGTTATCTTATTATTGTTATCTATGTTGATTGTGTGATTAGTACTGACCCCGTTTAAATGTTTTAAAAACTGTGGTGATCCATTCGGGGTGGTGAGCGATTGCTTAGCGGTATATCTTGGATACGCGTGGGATCTAGTCAGGGATGGAGTCATCACATATCAGAGTCTTTAGTCTTCCGCTGTGTTTGTTAGGACAGTTCCTTTCGGTTGGTTTATAGTTTGAGAACAGTTGTATTTTGCTTACCGTTGGTTTTGTAATGTAATCACTTAAACTTATTTAATAAAGTATGTTTCTTCATTGTCATATGATTATCATGCCTCGGGTAACCGAGATGGTAGCATCCTTATACCCGAGTGGTCCTGGTAAGGCACTTGGAGTATGGGGGTGTTACAAATGGTATTATCGAGAGCCGACGATCCCGAAACCCGTAACCAATGAATCTAATGAATCTAGGGAGTCAATTAAAATGAACCCGGGTAAAGGTTGTAGGAGCTAATGCAAAGACTTGGGAGACGTCCTAAAGTCGCGAACTCGCCCTACAATTTTGAACCGGTCACCATGGGATAAGTGTCGGGATCGTTATGTGCATATTGTGTGCTGTGTGTATTTATGTAGTAGTATGTTGCATGAATTGATGATGATGACGTGAATTATATGTTGGTGGATTGTAAAGCATGAAAGTATAATGATTGATACATGTAATTTGGCATGTTATAGTTATGTAAGGGAAAAGTGTTTTGTCTATATATATATAAAGCGATGTGTAAGTCTACATGTTGTTGTTGTCGTGTTGAGTAAAAGTACAGAAGGTTGGGAGTGTGAATTGAACATGTGCTGAGTGAATATGTTGAACGAATATGATGGATAAATATGTGGTATGATGGATGAATTAGTGGAAAAGATGAATCATCGTGGTAGTAACATGTGAATAGGGGACTTGATGTCATGTATTTGTGATTTTGTTTACGAAAAGTGATAGAATAAAAACATGTGGGTAAGTCATAATTGGCAAGTTAGATAAGTTATGTGCATGATGAATGTTGTTGTTTGGCTTTTGAAAATAGTAACATATGATTATGAATACTGGTTTTATGAGTTTTGGACTGGTTTTGTTTGCTTGGTTGTTGTTTAAGTTGTTTGGAAGTAAAAATCAAGTAGTTGTGTTTTTCGATTATAAAGAGGTTGTCTTTAAACTGTTATAACTTGAGATTCATAAATGATTTTGATGTGATTCTAATTGGAGGTGATAGCTTGTCCTTTTACGATTCTAACGATAGGTCACATGCCCAAAACGACCAAGAAATGAGTGAGTTATGACTGTTTTACTGAAAAACTGACAAATCTTGAGAATTGGGGTACTCGATCGAGTATCCTCGGTACTCGATCGAGTAAGGGGGCACTCGATCGAGTACGTTAGTTACTCGATCGAGTAGCCCTGGTGATTTGTTTTACGTGCTTCTGATCTTGACCTACTCGATCGAGTAAGTCCCTTACTCGATCGAGTGGCCTGTACTCGATCTAGTGACCCTTGTTTTGGGTCATATGCTTATCTTTTGACTTCGTTGCATATTATGTTTAATTCAAAGTTATTATTTTGCTTCTTTATGCATTGTTTTACATGTATGTTGGTCTTGACGCGTAAGTTACCCAATCTTGTGGTGTAGTGAGTGACACCTGTGGTGAGTATGAGTTCGGTGGGAGGACATGAATTATACGTGGTTGTAATAAGACAGTGGAAAAAGAAAAGGAAGATTGTTATGGCTTAATTGAGACATAGAGCATGTTTTCTGAGATGAAACGAGATGAGTGACATGATTGTATGTTGAGTAATGAAAATGTAAGTGAATGTGGGCAAGGCATGATGTAAGTTTAAGGAACGTGAGAATGAAAAGATTGAAAGAAAGGATGTGGATAGTAGCAACCTGAGATGTATAATAAATTATGGAGGGAGATGGTTAGAAATAGTGTTGAGTAAGAACATATGTAATGAAAGGTCGTTTGGAAATAGTGGTATATAGCGAACTTAATGGGACATGTCGCGACGTGGATTTGCGGTGTAGTGACCGAGTTTGGAAATTTGTGTTATCGAGAGACGAAACTACTGTGTGATTTCCTTGGGTAATTAACGGTATTAAATGAATTATGATTTCTAGAGATGTAAAAAGGGAGATGCAATTGTTTGAACATTAAACGTTGATTCTATGGATAGATTAGTGGCAAGTGTGAGTGATAGCATAATAAGAGAAGATCCATGGTAAGAAAGAGTGGGATGATGTCGGTAGAAAGTAATGGAATTTGAGTTTTGGAGCAACGAAAGGGTAACTGGATTTCTAAAGAGTTAGCTAGAAGGAATAAGGAGTTGAACTATTAATTGGTATTATTGAGTGTAAAGAGAAAAGAAGGATAAAAGTAAGCTGAGGAAAATATTCACCGGAGTTATGTGATATAAAGGTAAGGAATCATCGAAATGTGTGATATTATCATGAGGATGTTAGTTAATGGTTATATGGGAGCTTCAGGACAACATGTTTAATAATGAGTTTCGAGAAATTAAGGAAAGTAAGAAGTTAGTAGAATATCTGCATGAGATGAGATTTTGGTGGAAAAATGGATGATGATTCAATTAAGGAAAATATTGGGAAGAATGTTGAGGTAATTTTGTTCATGGATTCGATGTTCGTTGTTTGGGATGTTAACCAAAGATAGAAAAGAAATCATGATGTTTAGAGATGAGTGAAGAGGTTTGATGTCCGGACAGTGGTAGTGTTATGGTCTTTGACTAGTGGTTAAGGGTAAGGGTATATTAGAAAAGTGGCAATTCTAAAGAGGCTGATTTTGTAAAGACTGAATTGATAAAAGTATGGTTGTCAGGAAGTATAAGACATAGTCTTAGGAGGTGGTTTCTCATAATGAGTGTTAGCGGTATGGTTATGTATGGCAGAAGGTGCTGGTGATGCGAATGGAAGAATGTGATGAGGGGCATGCGAGTTAAGCTCGGACAACAGGTAACCTTTGTTGAGTGGTAACTTACGTGGTCAGGATTGACTATTTGGTTGTGATTACGGGTCTATGATATGTGTAAATGTTTGTGTGAGGTTCTGACCTCACAAGAAGTGGTATGGTGTGATAATTATAAAGCTGTTTTATGAACGTTCTGTAATATATATGTTGGACACGGTAGTTTAATTGAATGATATCCAAAAAGGTAATAATTTGATTAATTTGACATGGCTAGTTATAATTTTATGTGTATTAATAACACACGTGTATTCCGTGAAATGGTAGAGATGATGTTCATGAGATGCTTATCTGTTTAATTCATATAATATGTTGCGTTGTGATTGAGTAAAGTGGATTTGAGTAAGTTTTCTTGTCCGAAAGGTTATTTCCGAGTCAGTATTTATGGAATTGTATGTAGCTGTGATGTCTATCGATGTGGTTGTGGTGCCTCCGGTGGTGATCCGGGCACGGTATTTAGTATTGTGATGCGGGTATTTTCGCATTGTGGTGTGGCTGTTGGTGGCGGTGTTATGATGCCGTCACCGGTTGTGGTGGAGTAGGCGGGATGATTATGATTCGAGTTTTCGAAAGTGCATACCAGTTATACATAGATTGTTGTTTTGTTTGCTGTTGTTCTTTGTGAGTTTTGGTTGAACATGTAGACAGTTGTCTTGCTTATTGATGTTTTCTTTACCAGGTTAAGTTAAGAATGAGGTAGAGTATGATATGAAATAGAGTTGAATATGTTTTCGTTGTTGTCGTGGTATAGTGATATTCTGTTGATGGGACACGGTTGTGAGAGGTTGTTACAATAATTATGATCTTGTTCTAGTTAAGGTTTCAGTAGACATGGTAATGGCAAGTGAGTCGTAGAACATGTGTGGTAATGACCCGAAAGATGCAGGTGGTTCATAATCTTTTGTTGAGACAGTGAGTGTAGGGTATTGGGAATTAGTGTCATGTTAAGTTGTGTATGAGTTTTGCGGTAATAAAGGAAAGAACTTGAGGATCTAGTGTGAGTATACGTAACGAGTGTGGATCGGGAGTTATGCTTCTGGAAGATAAGTGCTTTACATAGCGAGGTATGTTGGTTTGGCAGTAATAATGAAGAGTGGGTATGGCGATTTGCTACGAGTTTATGGTATAGGTTAGGTGCTATGCCGAATGAGTTGAGGAATGAGAAATGTTTATGTACGGGAGCCTTGGATATAAGAATAGTGAGTGTTTGGTTTATAAACGGTTATCTTTGACATGTAGTGGTAAAGAGGGTAATGAAATATAGCTAAGGATTTAGTATTAGCGAGTTACGAGGACGTAACATTTGTCTTAAGAGGAGTAGGATGCAATAAAAGAGAGTTTCATGGTGGTGCATGCGGTAATATAGTTGGAAGTAGAGTGTTAGCGTAGCGTAAAGGAGGGATTTGTTTTGTGGATAATACTTATAAAAGGCCATGGCCGTGCTTGTAGTAGTGTGATGCTTCAGAGTGTGGGAATATTTTTATATAATGTTGACAGTTGGAGGATGATGTTATGAGTCTGAGTAAACTTCGAGGACGAAGTTCCTTTTAAGGGTGGTAGAATGTAACATTCCGTTTGATGTCTAGGAGTGTCTTGATTTTGGATTTGATAGTGGACGAAATTATGGAGCTAGCAGCATTAGAGGATGGTAGTTGATTATGTATGAAGTTGGTGTCGTGAGAGATATATATGTGGTGGATACGATATCGTGAGTCATGTTAAGGAAATAAACATAGTTGGTGGAGTGGGTGTTAAGAGTTCATGTTTTATGTTTGGTCGAGTTGTTGAGTTCTTAGTTGTGTTGTTGTGTCCGGTCGAGTTAGTATGGTTGTTTTTAGAGTATGGGTTGAACTTCGGGGACGAAGTTCTTTTAAGGAGGGAAGACCGTAATACTCCCGTATTTATAGTCTTGGGGTACTCTATCGAGTAGGCCTTACTCTGTCGAGTAAGGGTAAGTGGCGAGGCAAAATAGTTTCGACTGTTGGGCACTCGATCGAGTAGTCAGGGCACTCGATCGAGTAAGGGGGTACTCGATCGAGTACCTTGGGTACTCGATCGAGTGTCCGGTTTTTACGGGGAGTTTTCTCGGGTTTTGTTAATTACGCGATTAAGGTATTTAAACATATTCGTAATTGTTCTAAATCACTTTTTACAAAGCCTAAAACCTGTTTAAGAGAGAAAGCAACTAGTCTTCTTCCTAATCGCGTTCTTGACAATTCCCGAGTTCGACGGTCGGTTCGTATCGTAGTTCGTGTCGTTGGATTCCTTGCGTCGAGGGTAAGCTTTTAATATAATTTCTATAATGTTTTGATAAGATTGATGAAACCCTAATTTAGGAATTGGGGGTTTTTATGAGTAGTATTTGAATAGTAGCATCTATGTGTTGTATGATAGGAGGAGAATTCGTAGAGGAGCCGTTTTGATACAAATTGTAGAGATACCGTCTGCGTGTTGTGCTTTCCGGTAGGATTTCCTACTCGCATTAGTCCCATAATGGGATATTGGTGATGTCTTTGTAGTTAGTTGTTTGATATGATGATTGTGATTGTGATTGAGATTGTGATTGGTTGTTGATGGTTCTCGAGATGCGTTCTCGGCTGAGTGGGGTCACTTGCGGGAGTGACTTCACGCCCTAGTTTCGCCCTTCGTGGAACCCGCCACGGAAGGGGATGTGCACATTAATGGGACAGGGTTATCGCTCGGTATGATGAGCGGGGCTTAGGTGGGAACGGCTGCGGTCCCCCACTGGCGGGCTGGTCCAAAGGGATGGACGATCGGATTGAGATGATGGGAATTGGTGTGTGTGTGTGTGTGTGTGTGTGTGTGTGACAGTTCAGCTGTCTGTTATCTTATTATTGTTATCTATGTTGATTGTGTGATTAGTACTGACCCCGTTTAAATGTTTTAAAAACTGTGGTGATCCATTCGGGGTGGTGAGCGATTTGCTTAGCGGTATATCTTGGATACGCGTGGGATCTAGTTGGGGATGGAGTCATCACATATCAGAGTCTTTAGTCTTCCGCAGTGTTTGTTAGGACAGTTCCTTTCAGTTGGTTTATAGTTTGAGAACAGTTGTATTTTGCTTACAGTTGGTTTTGTAATGTAATCACTTAAACTTATTTAATAAAGTATGTTTCTTCATTGTCATATGATTATCATGCCTCGGGTAACCGAGATGGTAGCATCCTTATACCTGAGTGGTCCTGGTAAGGCACTTGGAGTATGGGGGTGTTACATAGAGTACCTAGAAGATCGTCCCCACCATCAAGAACCACGCGAGGTGAAGTGGAAGCGAGCAATGTGCAGCTTCCTAGCATAGTGGGACGTCGCCCCCCACGCATCACGAAGAAACGCTGGGACGGCCCGGGCAAGTCCTTAAGGGTTTATGCATGAATCGTAGCACTATGAGTAATGTTTTACTTTCCGACACTTTCTTTTCAAGTTTCACCTCGGAGGAAAAGACCCTAGAAACAAAGTGTAACTAGTCCTCTTTTCCCCAAAGAGTCGCCAAATCGTGGACAAGGCCCTCGGGATCTGCGTCCGCGGGATCCACACTAGGCATAATCGACTCGAGGTTCTTTCGAATCGAATTAAGACAAATTAGAGTCTCCACCAAGTTTTTTGGGAACTTGGAACCGTTCAAGTCAACTTTACACCTTTCATCGAAAAGCATAAAGCCAATCGACTACGAGTGATTAAAGATAAAGACTTGTACCCTATATCACTCGATTTGAATGACTCTCGTAATCCAATGGTATTTAGACGGATCCACAAACCATAGATCTTGAGTAAGGGGTGAGGGTACGTGTTAGGAAGCCCATAAGGACACCTAACCCCGCCCGTCAATAACGGCCTCTACTAAGTCAAGTGTCGGATTTCAAACAAGGTCATAGCTACAACGATATATGATATGCAAACATCGTTTTAAAACCCTAACATGTGAAGTTTCTATGTCGATTTAGACGCAACTAAACTAACTTTGTCGAAGTTGTAATTTAGCATGTGGGTTGATTGATCTAACAACATACAAAACAGAGCAAACAAGGCTTGATGGGAATGGAGGAGCCGTTGGGATCTACCCTATTACAACCCAGGCATTTCATGCCGACACAACGAGAAATGAATTACAACTCAATCTAATTACAACAACTATCGTAATTACTTTGACTCAGATTACAATACAAACTAACAAAATACAACTTAAACTATTAAGTCTTAATAAACGAAACAAATGTAAACAAAAAAGCTAAAGCTAAGTTAGACTAATTAAAGATGTTAGCCGAATTATTAGTTAATAAACAAATTAGATTAGAATTAAACTAATTAAATTAAAATAAATAAGTACAAAGGCTTGAAATAAATTAGGTACAACTTATTAATTAAATTGAACCCAACTTATTAAAATTATTCACCAATCCATATTTATTAAAATAGGATTAGTAAACAATTAAAGAAACAAAAGAAGAAAAGAAACTAAAACTGGCAGACCCGTGCAGTGCACGGATCAGAAGTCAGACAGACCCGTGCAAGGCACGGTTTTTGTAGAAAAGCAATGTTAATTATGTTTTAATTACGAAATCAGTAAAATAAATTACGAAAAAATTCATTAAATTAAATTTACAGATTTTGAACCATAAAAGATAATTAAAACGACTTTTAAAAAATTAGAAATAAATAAAACAAATTAAAGGTTAATTAATTACAAATTGAATTAAATAAATACGAACTAGGTTAGGTACAATTCTAAATCGTCAACGAGTGCAAATGGAAAGGTGTTAAGCACGCACTTCCATGCTAGCGAGAAAATTAGTGAAAGGGAAGATGAATTCAATTATTTACAGAATTGTTAGTTGATTTTTAAAGCTATGTCGATGTACCCTAAAGTGTCTAATTAGGTTATTAAACTGATCTAATATCATCTAAACGAGTTATATGTTAACAATCAGAGGTCATACTAACATGTGAATGGTCCTAGGGTGGGTCGAATCACACGAGAGAAGAGAGGGGTCAAAAGCGAAGAGCGAAGTCAGAATTCATTTTATTAATGCCCTACCTTGAACACGAGGATATGTAAATGAGACGGGGGTGTACCACTGACTGATGTAGCGGTTTCTTTCCCATCTCAAGTCAACGCGGGTGTTCATGGTGGTACTTTAACTCATACTCGGACTAAACTAGTTTCGTAGTTAATTAGAACAAACGATAAACAAAAAACGATAACAAACAAAAACGAACTATAAAAAAACAAACATAAAAAAAACGAAATAAAGGGAGAAAGAAGAGGATTTGATGCACCCTCAACCTACATGTATCGTTGACACCGTCTTGGGTCGTAATCGATGGTAGATTTTATCTCGAGAGGCCGTCGTCGACGAAGAAACAAAGCAAACACGCGTTTTTATCGAATCTGGACAACAACTTTCAAACAGCGATTTCTCCCTCGTTTCACGATGAAAATTCGATTTAAAAGATGTTTTAAAAACTAGAAAGAGAGGAGAACAGAGATCTTAAAGTAACCCCTGCTCGTTTTGAGTTATTGGGTACGAAAAACGAGCACAAACAGAACTGGACAGACAGGAACAAACCGCGAAAACAGAGTGTATAACACTCTGTTTTTCGAGGGATTTCGTGTACTCTCAAGGGCAATTTGGCTCGTAAATCTTTGTCTAATGTGTATATGGATGTTATATGGTTAATTAGGAACAAGAAACTCGAGTTTTGATGGAGGTTTGAAGGAGGAACGAATTGTTTTTCGAAGAGGACACACAAACTGTTCCAGTTTGGATGTCGGTTTTGTGGAGGGTTTTTGAGAGGCAATTAGGGTTTGTTTCTGAGGTTTAAAGCTTGTGAGTGAAGGTAGGATGTATGGAGAACTTCGAGGAATGAATGTATGGTGAAGGGTGGGTATTTATAAGGAGTTAAAGTAGGGTAAAAGAGAGGGAGAGGCAGTCGGGCCTGCTCACGCATAGCTGCTGTCCAGCAGCTTTTGTGAGGGTTTGAGAAGGGTTTTCTTGGTGATTAAGCTAGGGTAATATGGGTAGGATACTAGGGTATGGGTTACGGTTAATGGGTACGGGTTTTGGTGGTATTTGGAGCGGGTTTTGGGCTCGGGATTTGAGCTGCAAAACAGGGGGGCTGCTCGTGTATATGCGGGCTGTTTGGGGGGTGTTTGGGATGGAATTTGGGCCGTGGTTATGGGGGTTCGAACTGGGTTGGATGGGTAGAGGCTTAGGTTGGTTAGTGTACTCGATATTCGTGCCAACTCGTAAAGAAAACGGGCTCAAAAACCGAGCTAAAATCGAGCTCAAAAACACATGTTCAAAACTAGTTTTCTTCGCTTTTCAAATCGATTTTTCAAATCAATTAACACATTAAAATAAATGATTTTTCAAACCAAATATACTCATAAAATGATTTTTCAAATCAAATATTTATTTTATTTTCAATAAAATAAACTTGGGAAAATAAATTCAAAATAAAATAAAATAAATTGAATTCACCTAAAAAAGCTATAATTTAAATATTATTTAAATTAATAAAATGAACTCACTTAAAAAAAACATTAATTTAAATATCATTTAAATTAATAAAATACTTCATCGACGACGCCCATTCTACATCGTAAAACGAGCTCCAAATAATGACAATGACAACTAAAGAATACATGTGTCCTATCATCATCGGGTGTTTGTCGGGTTCTCTATAAATTCCAATATCGACGGATACGGGTATCTACACCTTCATTTGGAAATGACTTCCCAAATACTCCTTGACGGAGGACAACATTGGAATGTCATTTCCAATGAGTAGTATGTCATCCACATACAATATTAGGAACACAACATTGCTCCCACTGAACTTCATGTATAAACATGGTTCCTCAACACTTCGAGTAAAACCATTTTCTCTTATAACATGATTGAATCGATGATTCCAGCTTCTAGATGCTTGCTTAAGACCATAAATGGATCTCTTAAGCTTGCACACCTTGTTAGGATTTTTGAGATCTACAAAACCTTCAAGTTGCATCATGTACACCTCCTCTTCTAAATGCCCATTTAGAAAAGCGGTTTTTACATCCATTTGCCAAATTTCATAGTCATGAAATGCGGCAATCGCTAACAATATCCGAATGGATCTTAGCATGGCTACAGGGGCAAAGGTTTTATCATAGTGAAGACCCTGAACTTGGGTAAAACCGTTTACAACTAACCTAGCTTTGTAGACATCATCATGTCCTTCTATGCCATTCTTTACTTAGCATGGCTAGATGTTTTTAGTTCACTTAAAACAAAGTAAACTTAAAATCCCTTAAAACGTTGTTACATTATCAAACTATGATAAATGATACCACTTGTTAGATTCATCAATCTCAAAAGTTTACATATTAAATATGTGAATAATTAATTTAGTCATAAAATTAATTCTAGATCTTATGCATGCAAAACTTTCGAAATTAGTAAGAAGAAATCGTTTCCTTACCATATAATATTTCGGTTTCAAGGGCACAAGATAGGACTCCTTCCTAGTCTTGTTCTTGAGCTACCCATAATAGGATGATCTTCCAAGAGTGCTCCAAATCTTCAAGCTCCATAGTGGGAACTTCTCTTTAAGGATTTGTACCAAGGAAATCCTTCTTAATACAAATATTAATTTTGTTACTAGATATTAATATTTGTCCCCTTAAAATTACTAATATTATATATATACTACTTCTACTATTGATTGAATAATATTAGAGATTTATGTGAGATTTTATGAATTTTGTTCAACAACAAAACTAGTGAGATAATTATTTTCTCTAGTTCAAAACTAATTAGAATGAATTGATATATTGTAGAAAATACACTACTTGAGTGTATAGGGGAGGAGGCCACGGTTTTTCATGGCATGGGTAGAGTGCCCTATATTTTATATAATTTTTGAATTATGTAATTTTTCTTAGTAAGGCCTTAGTTTTTAATTGGTATTACCCGAAATGATGGGAATATCGATTCGGTTGTAATTATTGTTATCTTGTATCAACATTTTGTAATTTAATAGATTTATTTTTATTTACAAATGTATAATAGGAAATTATGTAATTTTTACTTATTATTTTTAATTTCCGGGAGTTTCCATGAAGACGGTGTTACCTCGAGGTGCGTGCCAAGACCGAAGATCAAGGGACCAAAGGAGTTGGTCTCCGAATTTGTAATAGTTTATTAGATTTACTATTTTAGGAAGGCCATACTAGGGCTTTATATTTATGCTTAGCATTTTCTTTATATGTTTGCATGCATCGCTAAATCGCCATAACTAAACATGCATATTATTTATCGAGTCATCGACCGTGTCAATTATAATTATCGTAGTTCACCGCTTTAGTTCACTTAAAACGTGATAAATAATAAATTGACATGACCTCTCGCTAAAATAATAATTGAGAATTAGCCTTACCAAATAGTAGAACCATGAGCCCCAATTTCATAAGGGAGTTAAGCCGGCTTCACCGTAATACAAACCTTGTTACGTTGGGTAAGTGGGTAATAAAATGTTATTACATCGAAATTTGGATTGAGCTCAACGGAAGTATTCGTGACCGTAGTCACATGTGTTCAGGGCTAAAGATAAATATTAGAGTAATTTTATCGACCGAGTGTTCTAGAAGTAGAATTGATTAAAGAGTTAATCCACCGAGTTATATTGATAAGGGATGAATCGGCTCACCGTGCCCGAATTAATATGAATTTGGATCTCGGGATCATTTATAATAGTTGGGTAGAGGTCACTATATAAATGCTTAAAACTTGTTTAAAATATTAACTAGTATTATTATTATTGTTAAAACAATAGATGTTTATTAATTCCTTCATCTTTATTTTGTAGTCGAATTTGTTTTCTCATTTGCAATGGCAACTCCAAATTCAAACGCATCCACTAGCTCGAACACTCTCACTAATGTTTCATGGCTCCGATCCTTCATGGATCGTTGTAAACTAGAAAATAATGGGTCAAACTTCGCCGATTGGGACGCCCAACTTCTCTTAGCCGCGGAGGGTGACGATAAGATTTGTTACCTCACGGAGGCCTCTCCCGCCGCACCGACCGCTAGGTCTACTCCCGTCGCTAGGCAAGCCTATGAGACTTACCAAAAGGAGTCGGCCGCGATAAAAAATGTGTTGATCTTTTCCATGGAGGCCGAACTCCAAAGGAGTGCTATAAAGATTAGCACCGCCTATGAGATCAATACGAAGCTTGTGACCATGTTTTCAGTGGCTCCGAGGATCATTCAATATGAAGCGGCATCCACATTCTTCGATCTCAACATTAAGGAGGGCCAAAAGGTTAGTCCTCACGTGCTCAAGTTGATGGAACATGTTGAGATGTTGAAAATGCTAAAGGTAGACATTCCCGAAGAACTCATCATTGATCGAATTCTTCATTCCATGAACAAGGTTAAAGCATATGTTCAATTCCGGGTGAATTTTAATATGAAAAACTTGAAAGTTTCCCTTGATGAATTGCACAAAATGCTTGTGCAAGCCGAGAGGGATATGGGGCTAAATGCTAGCACCACTAAGGATGTGCTCAACATCAATCAAAAGAGCAAGGGAAAATTCAAGAAAGGTGGCGCAAAGGATAAGAAGCCAACCCCCTTTAAGAACAAAGGAAAAGCTTGTGAAGCTAACTCCTCTAAGCCCAAGAAGGGTGCCCCGTCCGGGGACAAAAGCCACTATTGTAATGACATTGGGCATTGGAAGAGGAATTGTCCTAAGTACCTAGGCGACATCAAAGCTGGAAAGGTTATTCCAGTAGGTAATTTAATTATCCCTATCTTTTTATGTTTCGATCTCAACTTTGCTATTATGATACAAGTTGTGATCATTCCTTTTTTATTGTAATTAGGGCATCCGAGCAAGGACAAGGGCAAATAAAAGCAAGCCTAGAAGATCTTGAGGGAAGCTAGATGTAGCCGCCCATGGTGCTAGATCAATGGGAGCTTGGCCTTATTTTGTCTTTATTTTGTGTTGTATTTTGGAATTTAGAACTATTTTCAATTTCCTCGTTCGACTTGGGAATTTGCTATTTCCTAAAACAATGGTTGTATTTTGGATTTTGGTGACTTGGTTTGCAACCCAAGTCACTTACTTTATCGTATTGGTTGTTCTAAAATTTACCATCATACATTACTTGCATCTAGAAACATAAGATTATCGACTTAAATTGATTATATAGACGATTATAATGATCGCGTCATTATATGTCCATAAGCAATGAATTCGATTCTCCTTATGTCATAGTGACTAAAAGTCACAACTTACTTATGAAAGATCAATTATGAAGTTAAGATTGAGTTGTTGAACTCATATAAGGGAACATTACCAACCTCATTTGATTCACCTATCCAACTCAAATCGTCTTTACTAAGTTATCCTTTCAAAATGTCTCGACTAAATCACTATTAAATAGATATATGATTTATTTTTCTCGTTAACCACCATTATTTGTGGCTCAAAAGCTATCTTTGGAGAAATAGGATATTTTTCTAAAGATAGAGTGGGAGAAATTTTAGCCACAAGCCTTGAGAAGGTAGATACTATGCGAGGAGACCAAAAGAAGATGTTCTTGAGGATACTACGCGAGGAGACCAAAAGAAGATGTTCTTGAGGATACTACGCCAGGAGACCAAAAGAAGATGTTCTTGAGGATACTACGCAAGGAGACCAAAAGAAGATGTTCTTAAGGATACTCCTCGAGGAGACCAAAAGAAGATGTTCTTAAGGAGACTATATGAGGACACCAAAAGAAGGCGTTCTTTTGAAATTTAGATCATGATCTATGAAGTTACAAGAGATCTTAAAATTCGACATTTTACTTATGAGCCCTATGAAACTAAAATCTATGCAATTAAATGGATTTATTTGGGATAGTTGAGAACAATCCAAAGTAAATAGAAGTTTATGATTAAGAGTTGCATAGAGTGGCATGTCGATGTCTACAAGAACTAAGTTAATTGTTAACTAAGCTAAGGATTCAAAACATTGCTATTCATTATGAAAGAAAGTAAAGTATCAAAGCCACTTCCTAAATGGGTATTTTGAAAGTGATATGTGAATGACAAATATGGTGTTGATTAATACTTATTGCTATTCATTATGAAAGTAAGTAAAGTATCAAAGCCACTTCCTAAATGGGTATTTTGAAAGTGATATGTGAATGACATATATGGTTTTGATTAATACTTAGAGAAGCAATGAACATTCCATTATGTAATGTTTCCATGGAGAAACATGTGTACACATGGACTTGAGTGGGAGCAAATGACTGTCATGTTTAGACATGAAGTTCAGTGGGAGCGATCATCCTCCATGAATCGTATGACTTATTACTCATTAAATAAAAAAAAATGACGTGCAAATAGGTTTTCAATTCTGGATGATATTTGGCATTATGTATATCTATTATAACATGGGATGTTGGATTGACACTTAGATAGGTATCTTATGATGATAATGATCCTTCTTAAAACAATCAGTTAAGTAGGTTGTTCATACTGATGAAATTTGAATTATCATAGAGCTATGATTATTCACTTGAACCTAAGAACTATTGTCTACATGAATGTGATTACTAATGTTTCCGCCATTAGTATAATCATGTACACCATTATGCATATGTCCTAGATGAATTAAATGCTTGGAGCATGATAAGTCGATAACAAGTCTACCCATATGAGAGTTGTTGGTAAGCCTTAAGGAACCGTCATGAATTCTCTAAGAGAACTAGTGATATGTTCTATAGTTTGGAAGGGTTATTAGTTGTGTGTTAAGAAGTTACACAAACTCAAGTTTCCAAACTCATTTGGATTTGTGAAAATCCCAGGCAGATTATTGACATAAGGAGTGCAAGACTAGAAAAGAGTATTCTATTGTCATCCATTGCAAGTTTCTACGAAATGAACCTAAGTGCGTTGTGATTAAGTGGTGGACGTTAAAACTATAAGTAGTGTTGTCTACCGAAACCCACATCACAAGTTATGTGATAACACTAATAGCTTCTTTTAAGCTTAAGAACCTATGTCTAGTATGAAGTCTAGACATCTACTTAGTAAAAATTCATGCTATGAGGGATAACATGAAGTTGAAGGAAATCGCAATTCGGAAAAGTTTGAACACTTGGACACATGGTATGTTCACAAACTAAACTTTTATTGCGTCATACAAGTGCATAAGTGCACTAATGATTATAAGACATGGAGTAGCAACATGGTATTGACTACTCATGTGTGATAATCACATTTATTGTTTGAGTTATTATTAACTCATCTTATACCTTGTTACATCCAATTGGGATTGTTGGGACAATATTGAACCCCATTAAAGTGAACTGGATTAACATAGTATTCATCCCTAGTTACTTATATGAGGTGACATGTCGAAGCAACTAGAGTGTGATGCGATTGATGGCAAGTTCAAGTGCCATAGAGTCATAAGAGATGACTAGTCGATCACATAGGCAGACTAAGGGACACTTTGTCGGACCTATGACCGCTTATAGAGTTCTGGCAATTTTTATAGCCTGGTCGTGGCGAGAGCTACTATGGTATTCGTATGAGTCAATTCTTTGACTAATGACTATTCACCTAAGATGGCACAGTTTCAGAGTGACTTTGATTTATGTTCGGCGACCTTCGTAATTGGGGTCTAATGGGCATGTTTTGGGTCATGATGAGCTGTGGCTAGTCAAAGGGAAGAGTGCAATAGGAATTGTCCATCCCCGTCAGGGTTATCTTATATCTCTAGGCCACTCGAGGAGCAATGAACTGGAAATGTGTGGTCACGCTCGGAAGGTATCTATGGTAGATAAATTCCGGTCAGACAATTATTCTCCAGATCGAGAAAACCACTCACGATATGATCAAATGCAAGTACGACCTGCAAGACACCTTGCATTGAGTGAGATATAGTAATAGGACAAGAGAATTGGTGACGCACACTTGTCGCGGACAAGTGGGAGATTGTTGGAGTATGTGTCCTCGACAATAATGCGATCAAAAGTTTACATATTCATATTGAATATGTGAATAATTAATTTACAAGGATACCACTTGTTAGATTCATCAATCTCAAAAGTTTACATATTGAATATGTGAATAATTAATTTAGTCATAAAATTAATTCTAGATCTTATGCATGCAAAACTTTCGAAATCAGTAAGAAGAAATCATCTCCTTACCATATAATATTTCGGTTTCAAGGGCACAAGATAGGACTCCTTCCTAGTCTTGTTCTTGAGCTACCCATAATAGGATGATATTCCAAGAGTGCTCCAAATCTTCAAGCTCCATAGTAGGAACTTCTCCTTAAGGATTTGTACCAAGGAAATCCTTCTTAATAGAAATATTAATTTTGTTACTAGAAATTAATATTTGTCCCCTTAAAATTACTAATATTATATGTATACTACTTCTAGTATTGATTGAATAATATTAGAGATTTATGTGAGATTTTATGAATTTTGTTCAACAACAAAACTAGTGAGATAATTATTTTCTCTAGTTCAAAACTAATTAGAATGAATTGATATATTGTAGAAAATACACTACTTGAGTGTATAGGGGAGGAGGCCACGGTTTTTCATGGCATGGGTAGTGTGCCCAATACTTTTCCTTGTTGCTCTTCACAAGAGTTTAGGTTAGCATGCCTATTATTTGTAGGTTATGACTATGCTTCCCACTAATTAGAATAATAAAGCACAACACCTCCTATCCCTTCCATTTACACGGTTCAAGTGTGTAATATGGATCCATTTTAACTTTGTCAATTTGTCAATTTGTATTGTGTGACATATTGGACATGTTACTAGACATGTCATTTAAATAATGCATTTTTAACAAATTAAAAATCATTATATAAACAAAATAAATCACATATTAATGATGCTCCCACTAGCTACTATTTCTCAAAAATTGCAGCTAGGAAGCATCAAAGTCTTGTTGGAAAAATTAAGGATCGTTTGGGTAATACTAAGGAAGGTCTGCCTCAGGTTAATAGTGCTTTTATTGACTATTATACTTGGTTATTGGGTCAGAGAGTGCATATTGATACTTCAGAGATGGATAATCTTAAAGGACCTACTATATTTGAATCTGATTGGGATGGTCTCTGCAAAATTGTAGAGGATGCTGAAATAAAAACTGCTTTATTCTCTATTGGATCCAATAAGAGCCCAGGGCAGGATGGTTTCTCTGCTCAATTTTTCAAAAAGTCCTGGGATATCATCAAGCATGACTTCTGTAATGCTATTAGGGCTTTCTTCAGGTCGGGTTCCCTATCTAAGCAAGCTAACACCACTTTGCTTGCTCTTATTCCAAAGAAAAGTGTTGTGGACACTGTGATGGATTACAGGCCTATAGCATGTTGCACTGTGTTTTATAAGACTATTAGTAAAATCCTTTGTTCTAGACTACAACCCCTATTACCTGGCATTGTAGGACAAGAACAAGGTGCTTTTGTGACTGGGCGTAGCATCTTTGAAAATATTATGCTCACTCAATCTTTGATTAAAGGGTATGGACAGAAGGGTATTTCTCCAAGTTGCCTTATTAAAGTTGACATTAAGAAGGCCTTTGACTCCCTTCAGTGGGATTTCATTAGGAAAATGCTGCAAATTTTCAATTTTCCTCTGCAATTTCAAACTTGGATCATGGGATGCATTACCTCTACATGGTTTAGTTTGAAGCTTAATGGTGATCATGTGGGGTTTTTTAAAGGAGAGAGTGGTCTTAGGCAAGGGGACCCTCTTTCTCCTTTTCTCTTTGTTATGAGTATGGAGGTTTTGTCTCGACTTTTAAGAGTCATTCATCAGAAGCACCAGGTTACTTATCACCCCAAATGTGGTAAATTGGGTTTGAATCATTTGATTTTTGCAGATGATCTCATGCTGTTTGTTAGAGGGGATCTACCTTCTGTTCTTGCTGTAACTGAGTCTTTGAACTCTTTTGCCAAAATGTCTGGTTTACATGCTAATCCTGAGAAAACCAGCATCTATATGGGAGGGATCAATCCTGGTATTAAGCAAGCTATACTTACTAATACTGGATACACTGAAGGAGCTTTTCCCTTTAGATATTTGGGGGTCCCTTTAAATGAAGGTAAGCTTAATAAAGCCATGTTTGCTGATCTCATTACCAAAGTTCAGAAGGCTTTGCATCATTGGTCTAACTATAAATTGTCTTATGCTGGGAAGATTAGCCTACTCAATTCTGTTATTCTCGGGCTTGAACAGTTCTGGTGCTCTACTCTTTTGATTCCTAAAGGCGTGATCAAACTCATTACCACTTACTGCAGAAATTTTCTTTGGAATGCTGAAGAGGGGCATAGAAAACTTATTCTTAAAAGTTGGAAGTCTTGCTGTAACCCCTATCAGGAAGGAGGGTTTAATATTAAGGAGGTTTTAGCTTGGAACAAATGCCTTATTTGTAAATGGATATGGCATATTGTGCAGCATTCTGACAGTTCTTGGGTTTCCTGGAACTTCACTTATAATATCAAATCTGGAGATTTTTGGACTATGGCACCCAAGAGCTACCATTCAGAAAGTTGGCGTTGTATCCTCAAAGTCAGGAATGATTTATTGGCAATTGCTGGAGGGGTTCCTGAGGCTATTACTGTCCTAAATGACTGTATGCAGCAGAAGAAGTTCAAACTCCATCTGCTGTATGACAAATTCAGATGCAAAGGGAGACTTGTTAGCTGGGCTAAGAGTATATGGACTCGTGCTGTACTACCTAAGCATAGTGTCTTTACTATGCTTGCTCTGCAGCAGAGACTTGCTACTGTGGATCAGCTCCAAAGGAGACATATAATGCTTGTTAACCGCTGTGTGTTATGCAAGGAACAGTGTGAGACTCATCAACATTTGTTCTTCAAATGCAAATTCTCTACCTCAGTTTGGCAAGGTCTACTAGCCTGGATGAATGTTGCAGCTCGAACAATGAATCTCAAAAAGGAAGTGCATTGGATTGCTGCTAGGAGACATAGTCGGCATTGGAAGGCTAAATGGTCTGTAAGCTGTCTTGGTGCTGTGGTATATAGCCTATGGGAAGAAAGAAATTTGCGTATTTTCCAAGGTATAGAGCATGATTGTGCTTATATTATTCGCAAAGTCCAGTATGTTGTGAAGATCAGATTGTTGTTTGTTAGTAATTCATCATTGGATGATGACATAGTTGAGTCTCTTAATGTATGAGGTAGTCTAAGCTTATTGGTTCTACTTTTGTAAGATTTGCCTTTTATTCCCTATATGGATGAATATATGGCTTGCTTTTCTTGCAAAAAAAAAAAAAAAAAAAAAAAATAAATCACATACAAAAATTAACTAGTTATTCACAATTACCATTACTTAAAATGGGTCATATAATTATAAATTACAACTACTTGTATTTATAATAAACAATTCATTCTTATTCCAATTGTTTCATAAACAATAAATAAACCTTAAGTAATAAAAAAATTTAATTACTTAGAACGAATCTTATTTAATCAAATTACAATAAGATACATATAATCACTCACAAAATCATTTGTTAAATTTCAAGGAATTAATTAACTTGTATAGTCATACAATTAATTAATTAATCAATTAAGAATGTTTCCCTAGAGGTATGACCTTAAGGGATCAACTGATCACCACCGTCACACGACAGTAATGTCAAACTCTAGTTAGCCAATCATTACCGATTAATGTGGATCAGTTGACAATAAAATGTTACAATCCCTTGTGTATTCTTAATATGAGATTTAAACATGTGATCGCATTATTGTCGAGGACACATACTCCAACAATCTCCCACTTGTCCACGACAAGTGTGCGTCACCAATTCTCTTGTCCTATTACAATGTCCCACTCAATGCAAGGTGTCTTGCAGGTCGTACTTGCATTTGATCATATCGTGAGTGGTTTTCTCGATTTGGAGAATAACTGTCTGACCGAAATTTATCTACCATAGATACCCTCCGAGCGTGGCCACGCATTTTCAGTTCATTGCTCCTCGAGTGGCCTTGAGATATAAGATAACCCTGACGGGGATGGACAATTCCTATTGCACTCTTCCCTTCGATTAGCCACAGCTCATCATGACCCATAACATGCCCATTATACCCCAATTACGAAGGTCGCCGGACATAAATCAAAGTCACTCTGAAACTGTGCCATCTTAGGCGAATAGTCATTAGTCAAAGAATCGACTCATAAGAATACCATAGCAGCTCTCGCCACGACCAGGCTATAAAAATTGCCAGAACACTATAAGCGGTCATAAGCCTGACAGAGTGTCCCTCACAGTCCGCCTATGTGATCGACTAGTCATCTCTTATGACTCTATGACACTGGAACTTGCCATCAATCGCATCACACACTAGTCACTTCAAGACGTCACCTCATACAAGTGACTATGGGTGAATACTATGTCAATCCTCGTTCACTTTAATGGGGTTCAATCATTGTCTCTACAACCCATTTGGATGTAACAAAGTAATAAAAGAGTTTTTAACATAAAAACTCGAACGACAAATGTGATTATCACATATGAATAGTTAATACCTGATTACTACGTCATATTCTTATAATCCAATTTGATCATGTATGTAGTTGTTCATCTCAATCCAATTGAAATGACATGACTCATCATGTTAAGCCTATGAGAAGGCTTTGGTTAGTAGGTTTTATCAACTTCTTGTACCTTACTTAACCTTACTAAATATTCGTTTTCCTTTGTAATGTATACATTTGCATTACAAAACTTTCTGAGTACGTGTTTAGATCCATTCTAGACATAAGCTCTCTAGTCATAGAATAGCTCCCACTGTTTTCGCAGTGTGCGGGACCCATCCCTCTCGCACATCTCATGATTGCAAGTGTACTCAATTTCCGTTGTAAGCTACTCTCATTGTTCTTTATTGCCTAGAACGATTCTAACAAATCCATTTCTTAAATAACATAGCCACAATGGTTCCTTAACCATCTTTAGGTGTTTTGAATACGGTTTTTGTCCGAAACCTTATACAATCTCAACAGTCATTAGTGTAAGTCCTTACACAAATTAATGAATTGCATCAAAACACTTAACTTTACACTCTTAAAGCTTCTACAAGCACTTAAGGATAATTTATATGGCTACTAGGTAACTATTACTTAAATTCGATTTGAACCAACTCATCATACTCAAAGTATATGAAGTGTTATACATCATTACTCATTTAATTGATCCGGCATCGAAAGCAAATGGAATCAACCAAATATGTTCAACTCGATTGAACTAATCATGAATCTTATCAACATAAGACTTCTTATTTGGCGCTAATATCATGTGGATTTATCTCCATAAATCTGGATATTAAAGATGTATTATATTACTCCAAAATTCTTAAATCATTCCCAATGATCAATATGTCATCCACATATAAGACTAATTAGAATTTCCGTAACTCCCACTAAACTTCATGTATAAACACAACTTCTCAACCTATCGAGAAAAGTTTTATAACATGATCAAAATGTTGACTCTAACTCATTGATGTCCTAGTTAAGAATATCTCTAAAGTTGCACATTGTCTTAGGATTGTAAGAATCTACAAAACGCATGACATGTATCAAATACATTCCTTCTTTTCGAATCTAATCCAAGAAGCGGGTTTTAGATTCACTCGATATAAATATCATCATAATGAAATACAATCCCTAAGAAGATCCGAATAGACTTAAGCATTTTAACTAGTGCTAAAACCCGTTGCCACCAATCAAGCTTTGATATCTCTCTTTGATATCCAACAATTCCATTTGGAATTTATTTCCGATTTTCATGGCTCTAAGCCTTGTATTGAGTTGTGACTTAAACACTCTCATGTAAGTCATATGTTCATTACTTTCCAGAAGTACTTTGAATCAAACAATTTCTTTGTAAGTTGCAAGCTCTTTACTTTCTAAAAGTAACACGAATTCATCATCTTCAACAAGTGATGCGTTCAACCTCCTAGGTTTCAAAGAAACAACGTCACGTAGCCAAGAAAGACCAGTTTCTTGCGACATACAATTTTTTTGACACAATTCTTTTGTGGCTCTTGAATATTTTCTCCCACTCTGTCTTCTAGAAATAAACTTGTATTCTAGAAAGACAGCTTCACGAGCCACAAACCCCTTGTACTCGTGATTATTGTAAGGGAAAAATGAGCATTTGTTTCTTGTGAAAACATACAAGCATGGTACCCTACCATTTCATATCTCATATGAATCATTTTAGATTTAGTGGAAAAATAATTTTAGACAATATGATAAAATCCCCAAAAGGATCAAGTAACTTAAAGTAACTTGATTAAAGTCCAAACCATATCGAATAGGGTTTGATTTCCTTTATTCAACCATACATTATCCCATAATGTGTGCTAAGAGAGATTAACTTGTACTACTATATCACATTTCCTTTGGCTTATATCAAAGTCTTCACTTTGATAATCCCATCACCACTAAATCGTGATTCATGGAACTCTTTGAACTTCTTCAAAGATTTCTCTTTTTACCTTATTAAGTGAACATATTAGTGTCAACTTAAATCGTTAGTAAAAGAAAATGATCAACCTATTCTGGATCAATGATTTACATCCTCGATCTCCTTTTCAACCAAAAGGCACGAGACATCTTGCTTTGAATACAAGATATGCATATACCATAAGATTAACAATCTAATAGTTCTAAGAGTACTTGCTAACTCTTTGCCTTCATCATTCCATAATTAAAAGATTAATCTTGGGTTACCAATTTGAGTCTTGCATCATCTACATGATATATCATTCTAGTTTGGTTTAGAATATAATCACCTTGATAATGGGCTAGCCATACATCAAATCATGGTGTATGGGGTCACAAAAGTGAAACCTCGTTTGTATCTTAACAAGTTTATATTCTTATTTAGAGTTTATGCACTTAATAGTCATAATTAAGGTACAACGATAAACCCAAAAGTAGATTGAGTACGCAATGACTCTATCTCTCGACATCATTTGATGCTAGTCGTAATATTCTAATCATTTTATGTATCGAATATAATGATGAAAACCACCACCAGTTTCTAATATTGACGAAGTAGTACTAACAAAATTTATGTCAATCAAATAAACATTTATAGAAGAAAGTCTCATTAGATGTCCCACAACTAACTTGCTGATTCTTCAATAATTTGGGGTAGTTTCCTGTCAGTGTCCAACACTTCCAAAATGTAAACTTTATCGGTTGGGATTGATAGGTTTAGTATCGTTATTCTCAATAACTTTATTTTTACCATTACCTTGTATCAATTCCATTCTAATTTTACTTCTTTAAACCTCATCCTTTTCTTAACGGTTTAAGAGAATGCTCTCACTTATTTCAATGAGTCTTTGCTAAGAGAAGCAAAATTGAAATTTTTGAAGACTACTCTTCAATTTATTCGTTTAGTCTTAAAACTTTTATTGAAGTGGTTGCGGTATTTTGGTCAATTACGATTTCTAACAAATATAGTCACCAAAATGATTTAACGTTTCAAAGTACTTAACTCAATTAAGCACATGAGAAACAATTTATTCTAAGTAGATATGTTAGTCAAAAATCAAAAACCCTTTTGATCACGAATAACTTTTATCTATACTCTTCACAAGAGATCCTTGCAATGGATAATACGAGGTTTTTAGAAGAAAATTCTAATTTGTCTTTAGTTACGTTGTTTTAATGGAGATTTGAACTAAAATCGAAATGATATCGTATATAATTTGAGGTAAAGAATTAGAACAAAATGATTAACGGAATAATGAAAATAAAACATTTATCGTTATAATAATACTTGTAAATAATTTAACAAGTAAAGCATTTACATAGTGACCTCTACCCAACTATGATAAATGATCCCGAGATCCAAATTCATATTAACTCGGGCACGGTGAGCCGATTCATCCCTTATCAATATAACTCGGTAAATGTTTGCATGCAAATATTAATTGTGATGCGATTAACATAGTATTAGCCCCTAGTTCACTTTAATGGGGTTCATGATTGTCTCTAATGATATTAAAGATGTAACAAGGTTTGTATTACGGTAAAGCTGGCTCAACTCCCTTATGAAATTGGTACTTCATGGGTTCTACTATTTTGTAAGGCTATATCTCAATTATTAATTTAGTGAGAGGTCTTGTCAATTTATTATCTATCATTTATCTAGCCATGCTACTATAACTAATTTGCTGATTCTTCAATAATTTATGCTACTATAACATAATTTAAGGCCTAGGTGTCCTTCTACTATAACTAGGCCTTGTGTGAATGCGTCTCGGGTAGACCATATCACTAAGTCTATAAAATCCCTTTCTTTGGAAGTAAGGGATGCCGAAGTAAGTGGAAGTTCTAGCAAGCAAGTTCTTGCTACAAAAGGGAAATGGTTCAAGAGGAAGGGAAGAAAAGGGAGAAAATTCAACGATGGGGCTAGTGAGACTAGTAGAGGAGACAAAGTTGACGATGAATGCCATTATTGTCATGGCATGGGACATTGGAGGAGAAATTGCCCTATATATTTGGGAAATATAAGGGATGGACTTGTCATTCCACTTGGTAAAATTCCTTCTGAGATTTATGTTATTGATGTAAATTTCACTTCCACCACAACATGGGTACTAGATACTGGCTATGGTTCTCACATTTGTAATCATTACAGGGGCTAAGAAACGTGGAAAGGCTGAGTAAAGGCGATGTTGATCTCCGACTTGGGAATGGAGCTAGGGTAGCGGCCGCGTCCAAGGGTACTTATGTGCTTGTTCTACCGAATGGATTCGAATTGTATTTGCATAATTGTTTTTATGTACCTACTCTATCTAAGAACATTATTTCAATTGCTATGTTAGACATAGAAGGTTTCAATTTTGCCATTAAAAACAATTGTTGTACTATTTTTAGAAATGACTTGGTTATAGGCCGAGGTTCATCTGTTAATGGCATTTATGTTCTAGAGACCTCAAAGCCAAGAAAAGACATCTATAATATACAATCAAAGAAACTCAAGTCAAGTGAGCCAAATGAATCGTACATTTGGCATTGTCGATTGGGTCATATCAATGAGAATCGCATTAAAAGATTGGTTTCCACTAATGTTATTAAACCATTCGATTTTCAATCATATGGTGTATGCGAATCTTGTCTCCTAGGTAAAATGACTCGTAACCCTTTTAGTGGTAAAGGGACTCGAGCTAGTGAACTATTGGGACTTATACACACCGATGTATATGGACCAATGACCACCACCGCTAGGAGAAACTATGACTACTTCATAACCTTCACCGATGATTTAAGTAGATATGGGTATATCTACCTAATGAAGTATAAGAGTGAAGCTTTTGAGAAATTTAAAGAATTTCAAAATGAAGTAGAAAACCAATTGAACAAAAGGATAAAGGCACTACGATCCGATCGTGGTGGAGAATATCTAAGTAAGGAATTTGATTCACACTTGAAAGATTGTGGCATTGTGTCACAACTCACTCCACCGGGTACACCACAACTTAATGGTGTTGCCGAAAGGAGAAATCGAACCCTACTGGATATGGTTCGATCCATGATGAGTCTAACCGAGTTACCCGACTCGTTTTGGGGATTTGCAATCCAAACTACAATCAAATCTTTGAATAATAGTCCAACAAAGGCAACCGAAAAGACTCCATATGAGATGTGGAAGGGAAGGGTTCCTAATATATCCTATATGAAGATTTGGGGATGTAATGCTTACGTCAAGGCAAAAACCGACAACAAGCTTGCCCCACGATCCGAAAAATGCATCTTTGTAGGTTACCCCATTACCTCTCGAGGATATTACTTCTACAAACCTCAAGAAAACAAAGTGTTTGTGTCTAGTGAGGCTGTCTTCTTAGAAACTGAGTTTATTTCTAAGAGACAGAGTGGGAGAAATTTTGAACTTGATGAAGTTCAAGAGCCACAAACCGAAGTAGAGACGCAAGAAGATGTTCCTTCGTCGTCTAATCCTGTTGTTAATCCACAACCAAGGAGGTCAGGTTGAATTTTAAGACATCTTGAAAGATATGTTGGACTTATCCAAGAGGATGGAAGTCTTGATGTGTTACTTCTTGAAAGTGACGAACCGACCACCTACAAAGCTGCAATCTCTAGTCCAAATTCAGCTTTATAGCTTGAAGCCATGAAATCCGAAATTAGTTCTATGCATGAAAATTAAGTTTGGAACTTGGTAGATTTGCCTGAAGGGGTGAGACCTCTTCAGTGCAAATGGATCTTCAAATTAAAGAATGGCATAGAAGGACATGATGATGTCTACAAAGCTAGGTTAGTTGCAAAGGGTTTTACTCAAGTTCAGGGTCTTCACTATGATGAAACCTTTGCCCCTTTGGCCATGCTAAGATCCATTCGGATATTGTTAGCGATTGCCGCATTTCATGACTATGAAATTTGGCAAATGGATGTAAAAACCGCTTTTCTAAATGGGCATTTAGAAGAGGAGGTGTACATGATGCAACCTGAAGGTTTTGTAAATCTCAAAAATCCTAACAAGGTGTGCAAGCTTAAGAGATCCATTTATATTCTTAAGCAAGCATCTAGAAGCTGGAATCATCGATTCAATCATGTTATAAGAGAAAATGGTTTTACTCGAAGTGTTGAGGAACCATGTTTATACATGAAGTTTAGTGGGAGCAATGTTGTGTTCCTAATATTGTATGTGGATGACATACTACTCATTGGAAATGACATTCCAATGTTGTCCTCCGTCAAGGAGTATTTGGGAAGTCATTTCCAAATGAAGGATTTAGGAGAAGCACAACGCATACTTGGTATCCGGATCTATAGAGATAAAACCAAAAGGATATTGGCATTGAGTCAAGAATCTTACATTGACAAGATTCTTCGACGCTTCAGCATGGATAAGTCTAAGAGAGGCTTAATTCCTATCGGTAGTGGAATCTTTTTGAGCAAGTCTCAATCTCCTTCCGAACCCGAAGATATTGAGCGCATGAAATTGATTCCCTATGCTTCCGCTATTGGATCAATCATGTATGCCATGATATGCACTCGTCCAGATGTCTCATATGCTCTAAGTATGACAAGTAGATTTCAAAATAATCCAGATGAGAGTCACTGGATAGCTGTGAAGAATATCCTTAAGTTCTTGCGAAGGACTAAGGATTCTATCTTAGTGTTTGGAGGAGACTCCGAGTTGTGTGTTAAGGGTTACACAGACTCGAGCTTTCAAACAGATAGAGATGACATGAAATCAAAAGCTGGTTTTGTATTTATGCTCAATGGTGGTGCCGTCAGCTGGAGCAGCTTTAAGGAAGCTGTGATTGCGGATTCTACCACGGAGGCTGAGTACGTTGCAGCATCAGAAGCTGCCAAGGAAGCTGTATGGATTAGGCAATTCATGGGAGAGCTAAGAGTAGTTCCTACCGCCAAGGATCCCATTACTCTCTATTATGACAACAATGGAACTATCTTCCAAGCTAGAGAACCAAAGTCTAGTAATAAATCTAGACATGTACTCAGAAAGTTTCATATCATTAGTGATTTTATTGAAAGAAAGGAAATTGTGATTTGTAAGGTTGGGATGGATGATAACTTAGCTGATCCGCTCGCCAAGCCTTTATCGCAGGCGAAACATGATGGACATGTTGTATCCATGTGGCTTAAACGTATGCCCAGTTTGTACTAGACTATTTGATATGAAATAAAATGTTGTTTTATTTGTTCATATAGAATAATCGCATTTGTCTTTTAATTTTAATTTGAATTTTATTACTTTGTCATAACTAAATGGGTTGTTGAGACAATGTTGAACCCCATTAAAGTGAACTAGATTGACATAGTAATAGCCCATAGTTATTTACATGAGGTGATGTCTCGAAGTAACTACAGTGTGATGCGGTTGATGACAAGTTCAAATGCCATAGAGTCATAAGAGATGACTAGCCGATCACATAGGCAGACTGTGGGGACACTCTGCCGGGCTTATGACCGATTATAGAGTTCTGGCATTTTTTTATAGCCTGGTCGTGGCGAGAGCTACTATGGTATTCTTATGAGTCAATTCTTTGACTAATGAATGTTCGTCTGAGATGGCACAGTTTCAGAGTGACTTTGATTTATGTTCGGCGGCCTTCGTAATTGGGGTCTAATGGGCATATTTTGGGTCATGTTGAGTTGTGGCTAATCAAAGGGAAGAGTGCAATAGGAATTGTCCATCCCCGTCAGGGTTATCTTATATCTCAAGGCCACTCGAGGAGCAATGAACTGGAAATGCGTGGCCACGCTCGAAAGGTATCTATGGTAGATAACTCCGGTCAGACAGTTGTTCTCCATATCGAGGAAACAACTCAAGATATGATCAAATGCAAGTACGACTGATGCGTGTATTTTATATAAGGTTTTTACCTCATTTTTACACGCATTTCTGTACTATTTATGTAGCGTCTAGCTAAAAATACCCCCGAATATTCTACTTTGGTTCGTTTTATGTAATTTGCAGGAATAAACCAAAGAGGAGCTAAATCGAGCCTAATTCGTCCCAATTGCATGCATTTATGGAGAATAAGGAGCCGGAGCTTGGAATCTAACATTTTGGAGACGCGTGAGCTGGTTTCGGAAGGTGCTTTAATGTCTTACGTGCCAAGATAGCTCGATCGAGTGATTTATTACTCGATCGAATGCTTTATATACTCCAAGTTTCTCGATCGAGCAGTTCAAGTATACACAAGAGAAGGCTTTGCAAGGAGTGCTCGATCGATTGGTTTATTTCCACTCGATCGAGGGGTTTTTTTGCATAATTGCTCGATCGAGTGGTTTATTTCCACTCGATCGAGTAGTTTGTCCTACTTTAGATTATTTTTCGCCTAATTTCATATGGGCTTTTGTAATTAGTCCATAGATTTGGTTTAGATGGATTTTTCGTATATGACTGAAGGACTGAAGAACGTAACTCCTCTCTCATTCACTTTTACTCTACCTTTGACTACTGTTTCTTGGATTTGATCTTTCTCTCTACTCTTTTGCTAATCGGATCCGAAATTATTTTGGTACTATTATTCTTCTTTAATTCCCTAATCTTAATTATTGCTTTAATTCTTTCTCTCCTTCATTGCTATCGTAATTGCTTTAATTCAATCTTCATTAGTTTTATTATCATGTTTAGTTTTGATTATCTATATGTTATTATTGTTAATTCAATGATGATGCGTAGCTAATTCCCTTTTGCTAAGACTAAAGGGGATCCATAATTATGAAGGGATAGTAATCGATTTATATGGTTAATGCTGGTATAATCTTTGTTGTTAACTGCTGCATTTATCTGTATCTGACTAATTGAGTCGAGGCAATTAGGCATTTATATCATAGTGACCCTTAACCTGGACCGAAAGGTTGGAAAAGACGAGACTAGTAGCGAACAATAGGGCATTATAGTTAGGGCGAAAGCTAAGCTATTTTTGCTTTAGGGCGAATTGAGACCGAAAGGAGATATTCACTGCTCTTCAGACCGTATCTGCATTGACCTGAGACCTAGATTACTTGATTGAATGATTAGTGAACCGTCTGTCTTAGCTGTTTTCTCCACTTGGTTAATCTTTATTCTCCTTTTCTCTCTTCCCTATCCTTACCATTAGTTTAGAATCAATCAATTAAAACCCCCCAATTTGGTTACCGAGACGAACTTAGACAAAGCTGACATTTTCCCATCTCCCTGTGGAGATCGACCCTACTTCCCTAGCTATATTAGTTAGAGCCAGTTGGTATTTTTGATAGGTATACGACTGCCCTGTCAAATTTTGAGGCCGTTGCCGGGGAGGTGGCGCAATTTTGTTGCTTTATTTAAGTTTGTCTCTCGTCTCAAGGAATTTATTCCTTGGGATTGATCTCATTTTTGCAAAGTTTTTGATAAGTTTTGCAGGTAATTTGTTTGCTTTGTAAAGTCTATTTGCCAGAATGCCTAAATTAACCAGCCATTCAGAGCCTAATGTGGATTCGCTTCCAAAAGGTTTCCTATTACCCATTACTGATCCGGGAAACTTTGGAATCCACCCATCTTACATACAGCTGGTAGAGAGAAATCTCTTTAGGGGGTACCGAAGAAGATCCATGCGGGCATATAGAGTCATTTCTGAGTCTTGCTCTACCATTCCTCTTTCTGCTGGGGTGACACAGGACAAAGTTAAGGGAGCTCTTTTTCCTTTTTCTTTAGCTGATGATGCCCGGGAATGGTTGAGAGATCTTGATAGGGAGGCAGCCGGTGTTATCGACTGGAGTTCCCTTGCTTTGGCCTTTTACAGGCGATATTTCCCACCGCAGCGCACCAATGCGTTGAGAGCTAAGATTAGCTCTTTTGAGCAGCTGTCTACTGAAGATTTGAATGGGGCTTGGACTAGGTTCAAGAAGCTTGTCCGTTCTGTGCCTCATCACGGGTTCAAACGATGGTTCCTTTGTACTCAGTTTTATAACGGACTATATCGGAGCGAGAGAGCTATTCTTGACAGCGTAGCTAAGGGGAGATTCACGAAGAATATTGAAGATGACCAAGGGTGGCGTCTCATTGAGGAGATGGCTATTCATGTCTCTGAATATGGAAATCCCCGAGGTAGTGAGCAAGTTAATGAGTTGGCAGCAGCTGCAGTGGAAGGTCCTAGCAAAAGTCTAGGTAATGTGGAGATTACAGAAGCTTCAGGAGAGAGTGCTCAGGTTTGTTCGGCTACTGAGTATGTGGAGCTATGTGGTAGATGTGGTATGGAAGGGCATGACCCTATTGGATGTCTGGCAAGTACAGAGCGTGTCCTTGCTTATCAGAAATACAAGCAAGGAGTTCCTTTTTCTCAACTGTATGAAGAAATAAAGAATGCTCCTACTCTTTCTACGCCAGCTCCGCAGCCGGTTTCTCCTCCCGCAAATCAGGAAATTGCCGAACTGAAATCCTTTATGTTGAGCATAACACAACAGTTTGATGAGAAGTGCAATAGGAAAGAAACTGTCATAGCGGAATTGAGAAAACAAGTCGCGCAGTTAACACTCGCGAAAGACCAAGCCAAGCTTCTACCGACATGCAATTCAGCCAATGCAACGAATCTCCAAGTTGGCCTTACCTATGAAGGGCCAAAAGTACCAGAAGACGGGGTTTTGATAGGTGAAGATACCCCGGAGGATGATATAGATGAGTTTTTGGACGAAATCGTTGCTGCGTGTGGTCCAGACACTCGATCGAGTGAAAAATCTACTCGATCGAGTGATTTAATTCATCCCGTCACTCGATCGAGTGATAATTATAGTCGATCGAGAAGTTCACAAATTGAAGATGGTCGATCGAGTGATATTCTTACTCGATCGAGTAAGTTTGCTGAAGAAATCACTCGATCGACTGATAAAAATGCTCGATCGAGTAAGTCAGAAAAGGCGATCACTCGATCGAGTGAGGAAAGTGGTCGATCGAGTATTTCTCAACATGAAATCACTCGATCGAGTGATAAAAGTACTCGATCGAGTACCAGAAGCGGCGGAGATCCTATTTTACTATCTAATTCCGCTACCGTGTCATCTTCCCCTGCTGTGGAGACGTCACACACTGATAAAGGTAAAGAGAAAGTTGCGGGTCCACTCATTGCTACCAGAGTGCCCTTCCCAGGTCATTTGAAGGACGCAAAGATCGAGCGATAGTACGGTAAGTTTGTGGACGTTGTGAAGAACCTCCAGGTAACTGTCCCTTTTACCGAACTTGTTACTCAGGTACCTACTTACGCTAAGTTTATGAAAGATATTGTGACGCGTAAGAGAGATTTAAGTGAATTTGAGACAGTTTCATTTATGGAAGAGTGTAGTAATTTGCTTTTAAACAAGGCTCCACCCAAAATGAAAGACCCGGGCAGCTTTTCTATTACCTGTATTATAGGCAATGTGGTTATTGATAAGGCTCTTTGTGACTTAGGAGCCAGCGTTAGTGTCATGCCCCTATCTGTCTGCAAGAAACTGAACATGAGTCATCTTAAAGTGACTAACATTACCCTATAGATGACAGATAGATCTGTTAGGAAGCCCTTAGGTGTCTTAGAGGACGTGCCTGTGAAAATAGGCAAGCTCTTTATCCCAGTGGATTTCATTGTTTTAGACATAGCTGAGGACACCCGGACCCCAATTATCTTAGGAAGACCATTCCTTTGTACAGTGGGGTTTATTGATGTCAAACAAGGGCGTTTGACTCTTGCGATGGGGATGACGCGATAACTTTCAGTCTGCCTAGTACTTTGGCTCGGCCAATGATAGAGGATACTTGCTATTCGGTTGATATTATTGACGAGTCTATTTATGACTTCTGGTCGGGTTCTTTTTTGAAGGACCCACTAGAAGCTCTTATGCTTTTTGATGAGTGTGCAGATAGCCCAGATGACGATGACGCTGTGTTGGATTTGCTTGTTGATGATTTAGATGAGCGTGAACTCACCGACGCTGAGGGAGAGCAAGTGGAACAGATGATTAGCACTCTTTGCTCCATTGAGGTAAAGGTACCGGAACGTAAGCCTCTCCCTTCTCATCTAAAATATGTTTTCTTAGATGATACTGAGCAATATCCAGTCATTGTTAGTGCTAAGCTTGATAATGATCAGCTAACCTCTTTGTTAGCTGTACTTAAGAAAAACAGGAAAGTACTGGGCTATTCACTGGATGATATCAAGGGGATTAGTCCCGATATTTGTATGCACAGGATAGAGTGGAGGAAGATCACAAACCTTACGAGACATGGTCGTGTCAGCATCAACCGAGAAGATGCGAGGATGTTGTGATGGCCGAGGTAATGAAGGCGCTGACGCAGTATTATTTATTCTGTTGGTCATTCTAAATGGGTGAGTCCAGTACAGGTGGTCCCGAAGAAAGGAGGGACAACTGTGGTTAAGAATGATAAGAACGAGTTAATACCTACTCGAGTAGTGACTGGTTGGCGGATGTGCATAGATTACAGACAACTTAATGTCGCCACCAAGAAAGATCACTTTTCCCTTCCTTTTATTGATCAAATGGTAGAAAGGTTAGCTTCTCATAAGTTTTTCTGCTATTTAGACGGGTATTCCGGGTTCTTTCAGATCCCTATTCACCCAGACGATCAGGCTAAGACTACATTTACTTGTCCTCAGGGCGTGTTTGCTTATCGCAGGATCCCTTTTGGTTTGTGTAATGCCCCTGCCACCTTTCAAAGGTGCATGTTGGGGATATTTTCAGAGTATATTGAGTCTATTATGGAAGTTTTCATGGACGATTTCAGTGTTTATGGAAGTGATTTTTCTAACTGTCTGTCTAACCTTGAGAAAGTGTTGCAGCACTGCATTGAGGTTAATCTTGTGCTGAACTGGGAGAAGTGCCATTTCATGGTCAACGAGGGAGTGGTCTTAAGGCACTTAGTTTTTGATAGGGGAATAGAGGTTGACAAAGCAAAGGTAGAAGTGATTCAGCAATTACCACCTCCTGTTAACGTTAAGGGGGTGAGGAGTTTCCTTGGCCACGCCAGCTTTTATCGCCGGTTTATCAAGGACTTCTCAAAAATTGCTAAACCACTTATACAGCTGCTACTTAAGGATGCCCCTTTTGTGTTTACTGATGAGTGTCTTTCTTCTTTTCACAGGTTAAAGCAGGCTTTAGTCTCTGCGCCGATCATACAGCCTCCCGACTGGGACTTGCCGTTTGAGATAATGTGTGATGCCAGTGATTATGCACTAGGAGCGGTGTTAGGCTAAAGGAAAGACAAAGTTTTGAATGCTATCTACTATGCGAGCCGAACTCTGGATGAGGCTCAAGTGAAGTACACTACCACTGAAAAAGAGCTGCTAGCTGTAGTTTATGCCTTAGAGAAGTTTCGTTCTTATTTAGTTGGGTCAGAAGTTATTGTTTTTACTGACCATGTAGCTTTGAGGCATCTCCTTGCTCAGAAGGAGGCTAAACCACGGCTATTGAGATGGATACTCATTCTTCAGGAGTTTAATTTGCAGATTAAGGATAAGAAAGGAGTTGAGAATGTTGTAGCTGATCATCTGTCGCGACTGATGCGCTAGGAAGGGGAAGATCCTCTACCTATTGATGACTCCTTCCCTGACGATACTTTAATTGTTGTTATATCGTCTATTGTTAACCAAGAGCCTTGGTATGCAGATATAGCTAACTTCGTTGTCAGTGGCAAGTCAAGCCGCCGACCTTTCTCATCGCCAGAGGAAGCGTTTTCTGTATAACGCTAAGCAGTATTTCTGGGATGATCCTTATTTGTTTAAGGAATATGCAGACGGTCTCTACAGATGGTGTATTCTGCAGTGGGAGGCCAAAGTAGTCCTGGAAGGCTGTCACTCCTCTTCCTATGGTGGTCACCACGGTCCATCGCGCACCGTGGCTAAGGTACTTCGATCCTGGTTTTTGGGCCGTCTTTGTTTGCTGATGCTAAGTCTTTTGTTTCAGCTTGTGATGCTTGCCAATGATCAGGCAACATTTCAAAGAGACATGAGATGCCAGAAAACAGCATCTTAGAGGTTGAGGTTTTCGATGTCTGGGGCATTGATTTCCAAGGACCGTTCCCGTCTAGTAAAGGTAACAGGTATATCTTAGTGGCTGTAGATTATGTGTCGAAATGGGTTGAGGCCATTGCCTCACCTCATTGTGATGCCAAGACCGTGATAAAAATGTTCAAAAAGGTCATATTTCCCCGATTTGGTGTCCCTAGGGTCGTCATTAGTGATGGGGGAATGCACTTTAAGGAAAAGAAACTAACTTCTATTCTGTCTAAAGTTGGTGTCCAACACCGGCGTGGTTTGGGGTATCATCCCCAAACTAGTGGTCAGGTTGAGGTCTCTAATCGCGAGTTGAAAGAGATCTTGTCTAAAGTAGTCTCTAAATCACGGAAGGACTGGAGCCTTAAGTTAGAGGACACATTATGGGCCTACAGAACTGCCTTTAAGACACCAATTGGTGCATCACCTTATAGGTTAGTTTATGGGAAATCATGTCACTTACCTGTTGAATTCGAATGTAAGGTTTGGTGGGAAATTCGTGAGCTTAACTTTGATCCTAAGTTGTGTGGTCAGAATCGTCTTTTGCAGCTAGATGAGTTGGAAGAGTTTAGGCTTAATGCCTATGACAGTTCGCGCATTTATAAAGAAAAGACGAAGAGATGGCATGACAAGAGAATTCTACCTCGGGAGTTTCATGTTGGGAAAAAGGTGCTGCTGTTTAATGCCTGATTGAGATTATTTCCTGGCAAGCTGAAGTCCAGGTGGAGTGGTCCTTATACGGTGACAGCAGTTACCAAATTTTGATCCGTGGAGCTCGAAGATTCCGAAGGTAGTAGGTTCAAGGTGAATGGGCAATATGTGAAGCATTACCACGAGGCGAATGAAGCAGACAATCTTGTTGAAGTCCTGTACTTCGACGAGCTAGACGCGCCAGTTAATTGATGCCAGAAAGGTCGTGCGGGACCTCTTAAACCAGCACTCTCCGGGAGGCAGCCCAGACTGTTTTATTGTACTTTTGTTGAACACTCTATTTTGCTTTAGCTTTATGTTGAACTTTAGACGCTGATTTACGAACTCTATATGCTCTCCTTGCTTTTAATGTGTATTTTGCAGGTCCAGTCACTCGATCGAGTAGTTTTTCTACTCGATCGAGCACTTTTGGGGAATTATTCACTCGATCGAGTGATATATTTACTCGATCGACCAATTTCAAAATCACGTCTACTCGATCGAGTGGTTTTCTACTCGATCGAGTCCTTCCAGCTACCAGTTTACTCGATCGAGCAATTCTAAGCTACTCGATCGAGTGGTTTCGTCTTCCAGCTGCTATTTGACGTCTATGGAGCTACTGCTTGAATTTCTTTGACCCCCCATGTTCATGGTCGGTTTGGGGAGGTCCCTCTATCCGACGTTTTGTAAGTTTTCCGACTCCACTCCTCCTTTTCTCTTCAGTTTGCATTTCTTTCCCTATTTTTGGTACAATGAGGGCATTGTACGGTTTGGTTTGGGGAGGTATGCATCCATATCTGTGTCTGCATGTTTTCTTGCATTTTTGCTTGCACGTTTATTTATCTCGCATGCATTGTTGCTTTTAATTCAAAAAATCATAAAATTCAAAAAATTTTCATGTTTAATTTGAGTCGGAACGTTTGAACATTGACGCTACATTGAATCCTTACTTGAGCCTTGCATTGTCTTGACATTTACTTGGTATGATTATGTGCATGATCTACGAGTTTTTGTTTCTCTCTTATCTGAACGAATAGACTTGATTCATATATCGGCAAGCTACATTACATTCTGAGGTTAGAGCTTTATAAACTGGTGACATTCATGACTGGTTTCATTTAGGATGTGAGTAGTACTCTCTTTAAGGCATGTAACATCAATTTTCATAAGCATGAGTCTAATCTTCTTAATACCTGTATGCATTCGGTCTGTGGATGGTGACACATGTTAAGAGAGGCAGTTCCTTTTATTTCATTCTACCCATGAGCCTCACATAGCCAAATTGCCTTTTGTCCTATTAGCTACTATCTATAATCTTTCCTACCCTAGCCGAGCTAGTGACGAGTAGCTGTTTGGAATTTTTTACTGCAGTTTGGTTATTTTTATCTGATTTTCAGAAGATGGTGGAAGAACTGAAGGGAATGAAAGGAAAATGATGGATGAAAAATGAAAAAAATGAAATGAAAAGGAAAAAAGAGAACGAAAAACGAAATAAGAAAAGAAGAAAAAGAAAGAAAAATTCATGTGCGAAGAAAAAAAATGAGAAATTATATAATGTTTTTCACTCCCATGTTTTACTTATATCTTATGGGGAGTTGACGAGTTCTTGGTGTTTCGTGAGTAGAGTGCATGGTATTTGCACCGTTCATCTTGCTATATTGAGTATGAAGTTGGGATGCAGTTCAAAATTTGGATCTGTCGTTGCTAGCCTGGCTATTAACTCCACATATCCAAATTCATCTTAGCCCATTTCTACCCATTACCTCACTTACCCAAATTTAAGTCCTCGGCATGTGTCTTGGTCATTAGTATGGTTGGAATGCGTATGTACGGTTGTAGAGACTTTATTCATGTTAACTGCATGCATGTTCTTATTGGTCGAGTTAGGTGAGTGTCTTTACTTCTTCCTATCTTTCACATATATACTCACCTTGTGCCTAATTTTGAGTGATGAGCGACCCGTGAGAGTCCGATATCTTTTAAGTCTTGCAAGGTCGACAGTTCAGTAAGTTTGAAACATTGATTTAACTCGTTTGCACTTCTCATTTGCCACTCTGCCAGTTGTTACATTAAACTGGTTTTGGTGGGTGATTTGTAGCTGATGTGTTGGTCCCGTTCCACTGTTTATTCTTAGTTGCATTCATATTTTGCTTGAGGACAAGCAAAGGTTTGGTTTGGGGAGATTTGATGCGTGTATTTTATATAAGGTTTTTACCTCATTTTTACACGCATTTCTGTACTATTTATGTAGCGTCTAGCTACAAATACCCCCGAATATTCTACTTTGGTTCGTTTTATGTAATTTGCAGGAATAAACCAAAGAGGAGCTAAATCGAGCCTAATTCGTCCCAATTGCATGCATTTATGGAGAATAAGGAGCCGGAGCTTGGAATCTAACATTTTGGAGACGCGTGAGCTGGTTTCGGAAGGTGCTTTAATGTCTTACGTGCCAAGATAGCTCGATCGAGTGATTTATTACTCGATCGAATGCTTTATTACTCCAAGTTGCTCGATCGAGCAGTTCAAGTACACACAAGAGAAGACTTTGCAAGGAGTGCTCGATCGAGTGGTTTATTTCCACTCGATCGAGGGGTTTTTTTGCATAATTGCTCGATCGAGTGGTTTATTTCCACTCGATCGAGTAGTTTGTCCTGCTTTAGATTATTTTCCGCCTAATTTCGTATGGGCTTTTGTAATAAGTCCATAGATTAGGTTTAGATGGATTTTTCGTATATGACTGAAGGAGTGAACAACGTAACTCCTCTCTTATTCACTTTTACTCTACCTTTGACTACTGTTTCTTGGATTTGATCTTTCTCTCTACTCTTTTGCTAATCGGATTCGAAATTATTTTGGTACTATTATTCTTCTTTAATTCCCTAATCTTAATTATTGCTTTAATTTTTTCTCTCCTTCATTGCTATCGTAATTGCTTTAATTCAATCTTCATTAGTTTTATTATCATGTTTAGTTTTGATTATCTATATGTTATTATTGTTAATTCAATGATGATGCGTAGCTAATTCCCCTTTGCTAAGACTAAAGGGGATCCATAATTATGAAGGGATAGTAATCGATTTATAGGGTTAATGCTGGTATAATCTTTGTTGTTAACTGCTGCATTTATCTGTATCTGACTAATTGAGTCGACGCAATTAGGCATTAATATCATAGTGACCCTTAACCTGGACCGAAAGGTTGGAAAAGGCGAGACTAGTAGCGAACAATAGGGCATTATAGTTAGGGCGAAAGCTAAGCTATTTGTGCTTTAGGGCGAATTGAGACCGAAAGGAGATATTCACTGCTCCTCAGACCGTATCTGCATTGACCTGAGACCTATATTACTTGATTGAATGATTATGGTGAACCGTCTGTCTTAGCTTTTTTCTCCACTTGGTTAATCTTTATTCTCTTTTTCTCTCTTCCCTATCCTTACCATTAGTTTAGAATCAATCAATTAAAACCCCCCAATTTGGTTACCGAGACGAACTTAGACAAAGCTGACATTTTCCCATCTCCCTGTGGAGATCGATCCGACTTCCCTAGCTATAGTAGTTAGAGCCAGTTGGTATATTTGATAGGTATACGACTGCCCTGTCAACGACCTGCAAGACACCTTGCATTGAGTGGGAGATAGTAATAGGACAAGAGAATTGGTGACGCACACTTGTCGCGGACAAGTGGGAGATTGTTGGAGTATGTGTCCTCGACAATAATGCGATCACATGTTTAAATCTCATATTAAGAATACATAAGGGAATGTAACTTTTTATTGTCAACTGATCCACATTAATCGGTAATGATTGGCTGACTAGAGTTTGACATTACTGTCGTGCGACGGTGGTGATCAGTTGATCCCTTAAGGTCATACCTCTATGGAAACATTCTTAATTGACTAATTAATTAATTGTAAGACGATACAAGTCAATTAATTCCTTAAAATTGAACAAATAATTTTGTGAGTTTTAATACGTATCTTATTGTAATTTGATTAAATAAGATTTGTGATAAGTAATTAAATTATTTTATTACTTAAGGTTTATTTATTGTTTATGAAACAATTGAAATAAGAATGAATTATTTATTATAAATACAAGTAGTTGTGATTTATAATTATATGACCCATTTTAAGTAATAGTAATTGTGAATTACTAGTTAATTTTTATATGTGATTTATTTTGTTTTTGTAATGATTTTTTAATTTATTAAAAATGAATTATTTAAACAACATGTCAAGTAACATGTCAAATATGTCACACAATACATATTAACAAATTGACAAACTTAAATGGACCCATTTTAATATGGGTGAGCCGTGTAATATGGGAAGGGAGGATTATTGTGCATTAATCAATTAATTAGTGGGATACATGATCATTGCCTACTAATTATAGCCTTGCATACCTATTGTTCTTGTGAAGAGCAACTACAAAATCTATTGGGCACTCTTCCCCCTCCCTCTACCTGGCCACCCTAAAGAAGAGAAGGGTTTCTCTTCTTATTTTTAGACTAATTCATTCTAATATTATTCATTCACTTGAATACAACTTTATCTCTCTACTTCTTGTTGTTGAACAAAAACATAAACTCTCACAAAATCACTAATATTATTCTCTTAATACTAGAAGTAGTATACTGATAATATTAGTAGTATTTTTTAAGGGTACAAATATTAATTCTAGTAATCAAATTAATATTTTTATTAAGGAGGTTTTCTTGGTACAATCTGTGAGGAGAGATTCTAAATTGAATCTTGTTCATCCATTAGAAAAGCTCAAGAACTAATTAAGGTAGGAGACCTTACTAGTGCCCTAATAGCCGAAAATACATATGTAAGAAACCGATTTTTCTTAACTCTTGTATTTTGTGTTGCATGCATAAGATCTAGAATTAATTTTATGACTAAATTAATTTATCACATATTCAATATGTAAACTTTTGAGATTAACGAATCCCTACAATTGGTATCTACCTACTGGAATAACTTTTCCAGCTTTGATGTCGCCTAGGTACTTAGGACAATTCCTCTTCCAATGCCCAATGCCATTACAATAGTGGCATTTGTCCCCGGACGGGGCACCCTTCTTGGGCTTAGAGGAGCTAGCTTCACAAGCTTTTCCTTTGTTCTTAAAGGGGTTTGGCTTCTTACCCTTTGCGCCACCTTTCTTGAATTTTCCCTTGCTCTTTTGATTGATGTTGAGCACATCCTTGGTGGTGCTAGCATTTAGCCCCATATCCCTCTCGGCTTGCACAAGCATTTTGTGCAATTCATCAAGGGAAGCTTTCGAGTTTTGCATATGAAAATTCACCCGGAATTGAACATATGCTTTAACCTTGTTCAAGGAATGAAGAATTCGATCAATGATGAGTTCTTCGGGAATGTCTACCTTTTGCATTTTCAACGTCTCAGCATGTTCCATCAACTTGAGCAGGTGAGGACTAACCTTTTGGCCCTCCTTAATGTTGAGATCGAAGAATGCGGATGCCGCTTCATATTGAATGATCCTCGGAGCTTGTGAAAACATGGTCACAAGCTTCGTATAGATCTCATAGGCGGTGCTAATCTTTATAGCACTCCTTTGGAGTTCGGCCTCCATGGAAAAGATCAACACATTTTTGATCGCGGCCAACTCCTTTTAGTAAGTCTCATAGGCTTGCCTAGCGGCGGGAGTAGACCTAGCGGTCGGTGCGGCGGGAGAGGCCTCCGTGAGGTAACGAATCTTATCGTCACCCTCCGCGGCTAAGCGAAGTTGGGCATCCCAATCAGCGAAGTTTGACCCATTCTTTTCTAGTTTACAGTGATCCATGAAGGATCGGAGCCATGAAACATTGGTGAGAGTGTTCGAGCTAGTGGATGTGTTTGAATTTAGAGTTGCCATTGCAAATGAGAAAACAAATTCTACAACAAAATAAAGATGAAGAAATTAATAAACATCTATTGTTTTAACAATAATAATAATACTTGTTAATATTTTAAACAAGTTTTAAGCATTTATATAGTGACCTCTACCCAACTAAATAAATGATCCCGAGATCCAAATTCATATTAATTCGGGCACGGTGAGCCAATTCATCCCTTATCAATATAACTCGGTGGATTAACTCTTTAATCGATTCTACTTCTAGAACTCTCGGTCGATAAAATTACTCTAATATTTATCTTTAGCCCGGAACACATGCGACTACGGTCACGAATACTTCCGTTGAGCTCAATCCAAATTTCGATGTAATAATATTTTATTACCCAGCTACCCAATGTAACAAGGTTTGTATTATGGTGAAGCCGGCTTAACTCCCTTATGAAATTGGGGCTCATGGTTCTACTATTTGGTAAGGCTAATTCTCAATTATTATTTTAGCGAGAGGTCATGTCAATTTATTATCTATCACGTTTTAAGTGAACTAAAGCGGTGAACTTCGTTTTAAGTGAACCTTCAGGTTGCATCATGTACACCTCCTCTTCTAAATGCCCATTTAGAAAAGCGGTTTTTACATCCATTTGCCAAATTTCATAGTTATGAAATGCGGCAATCGCTAACAATATCCGAATGGATCTTAACATGGCTACAGGGGCAGAGGTTTCATCATAATGAAGACCCTGAACTTGAATAAAACCCTTTGCAACTAACCTAGCTTTGTAGACATCATCATGTCCTTCTATGCCATTCTTTACTTTGAAGATCCATTTGCACTGAAGAGGTCTCACCCCTTCAGGCAAATCTACCAAGTTCCAAACTTGATTTTCATGCATAGAACTAATTTCGGATTTCATGGCTTCAAGCCATAAAGCTGAATTTGGACTAGAGATTGCATCTTTGTAGGTGGTTGGTTCGTCACTTTCAAGAAGTAACACATCAAGACTTCCATCCTCTTGGATAAGTCCAACATATCTTTCAGGATGTCTTGAAATTAGACCTGACCTCCTTGGTTGTGGATAAACAACAGGATTAGACGTTGAAGGAACGTCTTCTTGCGTCTCTACTTCGGTTTGTGGCTCTTGAACTTCATCAAGTTCAAAATTTCTCCCACTCTGTCTCTTAGAAATAAACTCAGTTTCTAAGAAGACAGCCTCACTAGACACAAACACTTTGTTTTCTTGAGGTTTGTAGAAGTAATATCCTCGGGAGGTAATGGGGTAACCTACAAAGATGCATTTTTCGGATCGTGGGGCAAGCTAGTTGTCGGTTTTTTCCTTGACGTAAGCATTACATCCCCAAATCTTAAGATAGGATATATTAGGAACCCTTTCCTTCCACATCTCATATGGAGTCTTTTCGGTTGCCTTTGTTGGACTATTATTCAAAGATTTGATTGCAGTTTGGATTGCAAATCCCCAAAACGAGTCGGGTAACTCGGTTAGACTCATCATGTATCGAACCATATCCAGTAGGGTTCGATTTCTCCTTTCGGCAACACCATTAAGTTGTGGTGTACCCAGTGGAGTGAGTTGTGACACAATGCCACAATCTTTCAAGTGTGAATCAAATTCATTACTTAGATATTCTCCACCACGATCGGATCGTAGTGCCTTTATCCTTTTGTTCAATTGGTTTTCTACTTCATTTTGAAATTCTTTAAATTTCTCAAAAGCTTCACTCTTATACTTCATTAAGTAGATATACCCATATCTACTTAAATCATCGGTGAAGGTTAGGAAGTAGTCATAGTTTCCCCTAACGGTGATGGTCATTGGTCCACATACATCGGTGTGTATAAGTCCCAATAGTTCACTAGCTCGAGTCCCTTTAACACTAAAAGGGTTACGAGTCATTTTACCTAGGAGACAAGATTTGCATACACCATATGATTGAAAATCGAATGGTTTAATAACATTAGTGGAAACCAATCTTTTAATGAGATTCTCATTGATATGACCCAATTGACAATGCCAAATGTACGATTCATTTGGTTCACTTGACTTGAGTTTCTTTGATTGTATATTATAGATGTCTTTTCTTGGCTTTTAGGTCTCTAGAACATAAATGCCATTAACAAATGAACCTCGGCCTATAACCAAGTCATTTCTAGAAATAGTACAACAATTGTTTTTAATGGCAAAAGTAAAACCTTCTATGTCTAACATAGCAATTGAAATAATGTTCTTAGATAGAGTAGGTACATAAAAACAATTATGCAAATACAATTCGAATCCATTCGGTAGAACAAGCACATAAGTACCCTTGGACGCGGACGCTACCCTAGCTCCATTCCCAAGTCGGAGATCAACATCGCCTTTGCTCAGCCTTTCCACGTTTCTTAGCCCCTGTAATGATTACAAATGTGAGAACCACATCCAGTATCTAGTACCCATGTTGTGGTGGAAGTGAAATTTACATCAATAACATAAATCTCAGAAGGAATTTTACCAAGTGGAATGACAAGTCCATCCCTTATATTTCCCAAATATATAGGGCAATTTCTCATCCAATGTCTCATGCCATAACAATAATGGCATTCATCATCAACTTTGGCTCCTCTACTAGTCCCACTAGCCCCATCGTTGAATTTTCTCCCTTTTCTTCCCTTCCTCTTGAACCATTTCCCTTTTGTAGCAAGAACTTGCTTGCTAGAACTCCCACTTACTTCGGCATCCCTTTCTTCAAAAAAAAAAGGGATTTTATAGAATTAGTGATATGGTCAACCCGAGACGCATTCACACAAGGCCTAGTTATAGTAGGAGGTATAGAGGAAGTGATGAAATTGAGGTTTCCATCAGAACCGATCCCAAAATGAAGTTCTATAGTAGTATCGAGTTGGTGGTTGGAGCAAATTTCGTCAAATAATTTGTGACATGACTCAATGGTAATTGGTGTTGTTGCTTGTGATGGATCCATTGTGATATAAATGAACTACAAATGGAGGTAAATGAAATATTAACATTTGTCATCTAATAAAATTTGCAAACATTTTTAAACAAATTTTAAACATTTATATAATGACCTCTACCCAACTATTATAAATGATCCCGAGATCCAAATTCATATTAATTCGGGCACGGTGAGCCGATTCATCCCTCATCAATATAACTTGGTGGATTAACTCCTTAATCGATTCTACTTCTAGAACTCTCGGTCGATAAAATTACTCTAATATTTATCTTTAGCCCCGAACACATGCGACTACGGTCACGAATACTTCCGTTGAGCTCAATCCAAATTTCGATGTAATAACATTTTACTACCCCACTTCGCCAACGTAACAAGGTTTGTATTACGGTGAAGCCGGCTTAACTCCCTTATGAAATTGGTACTTCATGGGTTCTACTATTTGGTAAGGCTATATCTCAATTATTAATTTAGCGAGAGGTCATGTCAATTTATTATCTATCACGTTTTAAGTGAACTAAAGCGGTGAACTACGATAATTATAATTGACACGGTCGATGACTCGATAAATAATATGCATGTTTAGTTATGGCGATTTAGCGATGCATGCAAACATATAAAGAAAATGCTAAGCATGAATATAAAGTCCTAGTATGGCCTTCCTAAAAAAGTAAATCTAATAAACTATTACAAATTCGGAAACCAACTCCTTTGGTCCCTTGAACTTCGGTCTTGGCACGCATCTCGAGGTAACACCGTCTTCATGTAAACTCCGGGAAATTACAAATAATAAATAAAAATTACATAATTTCCTATTATACATTTTTAAATAAAAATAAATCTATTAAATTACAAAACGGTGATACGAGATCACAATAATTACAACCGAATCGATATTCCCATGCATTTCGGGTAATATCAATTAAAACTAGGGTTATTTCATAACAATAATCTATCCTATTGGTGGTATGCAATAATCACTCCATCCTATCAATAATCTGAATTAAATCCAACCTATGCACCATACCATCTAATAACGAACCAGTTGATAATTTTTTATGTTTTTTGTATAAAATAAACCAAGTACTTGATTCATCACTTGAAAATATTACACATAAACATCACATATACCAGCTCGGTTGTCCAAAAACTATCAAATATTCCAACATAAACTTTAAAAAATATCAGCTGGTTCGTTATTAGAAGGTATGGTGCTCAGTTTGGATTTAGTTGGGATTATTGATAGGATAGAGTGATTATTACAGACCACCAATAAGATGGATTATTTGTATGAAATAACCTTTAAAACTAAGGCCATACTAAGTAAAATTACATAATTCAAAAATTATATAAAATAAAAATATGACAATCATAAATAAAATGCAGCATTATAATATGTATGAACATGCTTAATTTTATGCTAAATCGCCTTTTAAGAGCCAATATCGCATATTTTATCGGTTTTTATGGATTTACGTGATTATAAGCTTGTTAAAATCACAAAATGTCTCATAAATCCATATTTATGTTCAAGTTAATTACCCTAACCATCTTAGGACTTAAAACTTAGTCTTCACTAACACTTTGACAATAAGTCAACGTGATTTCTTAGTATTGTTCATTATGGACCAAAAATACAATATTATATTATAAACTCCAAATTAAAATATAAAAATTCCAAATAATTTCAAAATTTGAAATTCAAACTCATGAACATTATTGAAAAATACCATGACACTCATAATGTTCAAAACTTAGGTTAAAAATTTCGAAAATTTTTCGAGAAAGACATCGTTGCGGTTTATCGGTTTTAACAACCATGACCATTAAAATATGAGAAATATAATTTTAATCAAATTTTCACTTTTAGATCTGAAATGTGGGATAAAAATGCAACATATGATGTTTTTCTATAGTCATGAAATATGTTTTAGCATTATAGGCTAATTTAAGTCACTATTTATTGAATTTTTACTCAAAAATTCATAAATCATGCATACGAAGTACAATATGTCTAAGATTTTTACACACACTGAGTAAAAACGCATGTAACAACATATAATATTTCCACCACCAGATTCGAAATTTAACTCATATTAACCTAATAAACCCTTTAAATTCAATTTAAACTTATAAAATCCATATTTCATGAATAATAACTTAGTTATTCACGAGATTTAACATGCCATTAGTAGATAATATATGTGAAAACATATCCAAAAACCACTGAAAAATTCAAAGTTTAGCTATTTTTCGTCCAAAAATGACATTTTTCTCATAAAAATCACATTTTAATGCCAATAATATATAAAATGAACAATAAAAATCCATAAATCGTCCCATATGACCTAAAATCCGTTTAGGACCAGAAACTTTTAACATGCAAAATTATTTCATGATTTATCTTCATAAATCCTAAATAACAAGTTTTATTTGTTAACAAATTAACTCGGAAAAACTAACCCGATTTTGCATGCAACAACCGTGTTGCTCTGATACCAATTGTAGGGATTCAAAACTAACCCCATTACCTCCCGAGGATATTACTTCTACAAACCTCAAGAAAACAAAGTGTTTGTGTCTAGTGAGGCTTTCTTCTTAGAAATTGAGTTTATTTCTAAGAGACAGAGTGGGAGAAATTTTGAACTTGATGAAGTTCAAGAGCCACAAACCGAAGTAGAGACGCAAGAAGATGTTCCTTCATCGTCTAATCCTGTTGTTAATCCACAACCAAGGAGGTCAGGTCGAATTTCAAGACATCCTGAAAGATACGTTGGACTTATCCAAGAGGATGGAAGTCTTGATGTGTTACTTCTTGAAAGTGACGAACCGACCACCTTCAAAGCTGCAATCTCTAGTCCAAATTCAGCTTTATGGCTTGAAGCCATGAAATCCGAAATTAGTTCTATGCATGAAAATCATGTTTGGAACTTGGTAGATTTGGCTGAAGGGGTGAGACCACTTCAGTGCAAATGGATCTTCAAAGTAAAGAATGGCATAGAAGGACATGATGATGTCCACAAAGATAGGTTAGTTGCAAAGGGTTTTACTTAAGTTCAAGGTCTTCACTATGATGAAACCTTTGCCCCTGTAGCCATGCTAAGATCCATTCGGATATTGTTAGCGATTGCCGCATTTCATGACTATGAAATTTGGCAAATGGATGTAAAAACCGCTTTTCTAAATGGGCATTTAGAAGAGGAGGTGTACATGATGCAACCTTAAGGTTTTGTAGATCTCAAAAATCCTAACAAGGTGTGCAAGCTTAAGAGATCCATTTATGGTCTTAAGCAAGCATCTAGAAGCTGGAATCATCGATTCAATCATGTTATAAGAGAAAATGGTTTTACTCGAAGTGTTGAGGAACCTTGTTTATACATGAAGTTCAGTGGGAGCAATGTTGTGTTCCTAATATTGTATGTGGATGACATACTACTCATTGGAAATGACATTCCAATGTTGTCCTCCGTCAAGGAGTATTTGGGAAGTCATTTCCAAATGAAGGATTTAGTAGAAGCACAACGCATACTTGGTATCCGGATCTATAGAGATAGAACCAAAAGGATATTGGCATTGAGTCAAGAATCTTACATTGACAAGATTCTTCGACGCTTCATCATAGATAAGTCTAAGAGAGGCTTAATTCCTATGGGTAGTGGAATCTTTTTGAGCAAGTCTCAATCTCCTTCCGAACCCGAAGATGTTGAGCGCATGAAATTAATTCCCTATGCTTCCGCTATTGGATCAATCATGTATGCCATGATATGCACTCGTCCAGATGTCTCATATGTTCTAAGTATGACAAGTAGATTTCAAAAGAATCCAGGTGAGAGTCACTGGATAGCTGTGAAGAATATCCTTAAGTACTTGCGAAGGACTAAGGATTCTATCTTAGTGTTTGGAGGAGACTCCGAGTTGTGTGTTAAGGGTCACACAGACTCGAGCTTTCAAACAGATAGAGATGACATGAAATCACAAGCTGGTTTTGTATTTATGCTCAATGGTGGTGTCGTCAGCTAGAGAAGCTTCAAGGAAGCTGTGATTGCGGATTCTACCACGGAGGCTGAGTACGTTGCAGCATCAGAAGATGCCAAGGAAGCTGTATGGATTAGGCAATTCATGGGAGACCTTAGAGTAGTTCCTACCGCCAAGGATCCCATTACTCTCTATTGTGACAACAATGGAACTATCTTCCAAGCTAGAGAACCAAAGTCTAGTAATAAATCTAGACATGTACTCAGAAAGTTTCATATCATTAGAGATTTTATTGAAAGAAAGGAAATTGCGATTTGTAAGGTTGGGATGGATGATAACTTAGCTTATCCGCTCACCAAGCCTCTATCGCAGGCGAAACATGATGGACATGTTGTATCCATGGGGCTTAAATGTATGCCCAGGTTGTACTAGACTATTTGATATGAAATAAAATGTTGTTTTATTTGTTCATATAGAATAATCGCATTTGTCTTTTAATTTTAATTTGAATTTTATTACTTTGTCATAACTAAATGGGTTGTTGAGACAATGTTGAACCCCATTAAAGTGAACTAGATTGACATAGTAATAGCCCATAGTTATTTACATGAGGTGATGTCTCGAAGTAACTACAGTGTGATGCGGTTGATGACAAGTTCAAATGCCATAGAGTCATAAGAGATGACTAGCCGATCACATAGGCAGACTGTGGGGACACTCTGCCGGGCTTATGACCGCTAATAGAGTTCTGGCATTTTTTATAGCCTGGTCGTGGCGAGAGCTACTATGGTATTCTTATGAGTCAATTCTTTGACTAATGACTGTTCGTCTGAGATGGCACAGTTTCAGAGTGACTTAAATTTATGTTCGGCGGCCTTCGTAATTGGGGTCTGATGGGCATATTTTGGGTCATGATGAGTTGTGGCTAATCGAAGGGAAGAGTGCAATAGGAATTGTCTATCCCCGTCAGGGTTATCTTATATCTCAAGGCCACTCGAGGAGCAATGAACTGGAAATGCGTGGCCACGCTCGGAAGGTATCTATGGTAGATATCTCCGGTCAGACAGTTGTTCTCAAGATCGAGGAAACAACTCAAGATATGATCAAATGCAAGTACGACCTGCAAGACACCTTGCATTGAATTGGAGGTAGTAATAGGACAAGAGAATTGGTGACGCACACTTGTCGCAGACAAGTGGGAGATTGTTGGAGTATGTGTCCTCGACAATAATGCGATCACATGTTTAAATCTCATATTAAGAATACATAAGGGAATGTAACTTTTTATTGACAACTGATCCACATTAATCGGTAATGATTGGATGACTAGAGTTTGACATTACTGTCGTGCAACGGTGGTGATTAGTTGATCCCTTAAGGTCATACCTCTAAGGAAACTTTCTTAATTGACTAATTAATTAATTGTATGACGATACAAGTTAATTAATTCCTTAAAATTGAACAAATGATATTGTGAGTTTTAATACGTATCTTATTGTAATTTGATTAAATAAGATTCGTGATAAGTAATTAAATTGTTTTATTACTTAAGGTTTATTTATTGTTTATGAAACAATTGAAATAAGAATGAATTATTTATTATAAATACAAGTAGTTGTGATTTATAATTATATGACCCATTTTAAGTAATAGTAATTGTGAATTACTAGTTAATTTTTATATGTGATTTATTTTGTTCATGTAATGATTTTTTAATTTGTTAACAATGCATTATTTAAACAACATGTCAAGTAACATGTCAAATATGTCACACAATACATATTAACAAATTGACAAACTTAAAATGGACCCATTTTAATACGGGTGAGCCGTGTAATATGGGAAGGGAGGATTATTGTGCATTAATCAATTAATTAGTGGGATACATGATCATTGCCTACTAATTATAGCCTTGCATACCTATTGTTCTTGTGAAGAGCAACTACAAAATCTATTGGGCACTCTTCCCCCTCCCTCTACCCGGCCACCCTAGAGAAGAGAAGGGTTTCTCTTCTTATTTTTAGACTAATTCATTCTAATATTATTCATTCACTTGAATACAACTTTATCTCTCTACTTCTTGTTGTTGAACAAAAACATAAACTCTCACAAAATCACTAATATTATTCTCTTAATACTAGAATTAGTATACTTATAATATTAGTAATATTTTTTAAGAGTACAAATATTAATTCTAGTAATCAAATTAATATTTGTATTATGGAGGTTTTCTTGGTACAATCCTTGAGGAGAGATTCTAAATTGAATCTTGTTCATCCATTAGGAAAGCTCAAGAACTAAGTAAGGTAGGAGACCTTACTAGTGCCCTAGTAGCCGAAAATACATATGTAAGAAACCGATTTTTCTTCTCTCTTGTATTTTGTTTTGCATGCATAAGATCTAGAATTAATTTTATGACTAAATTAATTTATCACATATTCAATATGTAAACTGTTGAGATTAACGAATCCCTACAATAATTGTTGGAGTATGTATCCTCGACAATAATGCGATCACATGTTTAAATCTCATATTAAGAATACATAAGGGAAAGTAACATTTTATTGCCAACTGATCCACATTAATCGGTAATGATTGGCTGACTAGAGTTTGACATTACTATCGTGTGACGGTGGTGATCAGTTGATCCCTTAAGGTCATACTTCTAGGGAAACATTCTTAATTGACTAATTAATTAATTGTATGACGATACAAGTTAATTAATTCCTTAAAATTGAACAAATGATTTTGTGAGTAATTTAATGTATCTTAAATTCGATTAAATAAGATTCGTTCTAAGTAATAAAATTGTTTTATTACTTGAGGTCTCTTTATTGGTTATGAAACAACCGAAATAAGAATGAATTGATTATTATAAATACAAGTAGTTATGATTTATAATTATATGACCCATTTTAAGTAATAGTAATTGTGAATTACTAGTTAATTTTTGCATGTGAGTTATTTTGTTTATATAATGATTTTTAATTTGTTAAAGATTCATTATTAAACAACATGTCTACTAACATGTCCAATATGTCACACAATACATATTAACAAATTGACAAAGTTAAAATGGATCCATATTATCCATATGTGCCATGAAAATGAAGGGGAAGTAGTTTATTGTGCTTAATTATTATAATTAGTGGGATACATGATCATTGCCTACTAATTATAGCTCTGTTACTAATTGTAGGGATTCGTTAATCTCAAAAGTCTACATATTGAATATGTTATAAATTAATTTAGTCATAAAATTAATTCTAGATCTTATGCATGCAAAACAATTTACAAGAGTGAAGAAAAATCAGTTTCTTACATATGTATTTTCGGCTATTAAGGCACTAGTAAGGTCTCCTACCTTACTTAGTTCTTGAGCTTTCCTAATGGATGAACAAGATTCAATTTAGAATCTCTCCTCAAGGATTGTACCAAGAAAACCTCCTTAATACAAATATTAATTTGTTTACTAGAATTAATATTTGTACCCTTAAAAAATACTAATAATATTATAAGTATACTACTTCTAGTATTAAGAGAATAATATTAGTGATTTTGTGACAGTTTATGTAAGTGGAATTGTTGGATATCAAAGAGAGATATCAACGCTTGATTAGTTGCAAAGTGTTTTGCACTATTCGGATCTTCTTAGGGATTGTGTTTCATTATGATGATATATATAGCGAGTGAATCTAATACCCACTTCTTCAATTAGAAGGAATGTATTCAATACATGTTATGAGTTTTGTAGATTCTTGCAATCCTAAGATAATGTGCAACTTAAGAGATGGTCTTAAGTAGGACATCAATGAGTTGGAATCAATGTTTTGATCATGTTATAAAGCTTTTCTCGATAAGTCGAGAAGTTGTGTTTATACATGAAGTTTAGTGGGAGTTACGAAAATTTTGATTAATCTTATATGTGGATGACATATTGATCATTGGGAATGAATTAAGACTTTTGGAGTAATATAATACATCTTTAATATCCGGATTTATGGAGATAAATCCACATGATATTAGTGCCAAATAAGAAGTCTTATGTTGATAAGATGCATGATTAGTTCAATCGAGTTGAACATATTTGATTGATTCTATTTGCTTCCGCTGCCGGATCAATTAAATGATTAATGATGTATAACACTTCATATACTTTGAGTATGATGAATTGTTTCAAATCGAATTTAAGTAATTGTAACACCCGCGAATTTCCCACTTTGACATTTAAACCATTTGATTACTTTATTTTATATTTTTGAATTATTCGATTTAATTAATTTTATGTCAAACACGATTTTTATAAAAGTAATATATAAAAGCTCATTTATATAAACATACGTATTATTAAATTATATTTTTTGAGGCATATTTATACAAGAATTTGTGTATACGTATTTTTGGTCGGATAATAATAGTGACGATAATAATGACCATAATAATAATAATAATAATAATAATAATAATAATAATAATAATAATAATAATAATAATAATAATGCCCGTCTTAATTTCCGTCTAACATAAGACCGTCACATTTTCACATGTGAGGCTAATCTGTTCTCAACCAATCCCGTATCAACAACACATATCAACCTAGCTTTATTAACACTCACTAAATTAATATTTATTTCACACACACGCACTTTTTTTGACCAATCCCAACTAGTTTTCCTTTCTAAGTCACCCTTCCTTTTCGAAAATTCCTGTAAAACAGCCAAAACACATTGCAGCAACAAAACGAGACCCAGACGCCATTTTTGTCGAGCTTGAATCCCAGATTTCGAATCCATTCCTTCACCTTTTCCTCTAATTTTTACACCATTCTCTTCCTCGTTCCTTCCTCATTCTTTCAAGGTAAGAAAGTTGCGGTCTTGTATGACTTTCGTTTTTGACCCGTCTTATAAAGTTTCGGTTTTGCCTCAATCTCTTTCGTTTTCTTGCTCCATGACGAAGGTTTCGAAGACCCTGCGGAAGATTGAAGCTTTTCGGACCATTTATTCGAAGAATAAGGAGCGTCTAACGTAACGGTGATAGGTTACTCGACAAAGTGTCGAAATTTCGTCTTATATGTCGTTTTTCATGCTCTTATGTGTTAAAGATTGGTTCTTTATACTTTACTACTCATTTGTATGCTCGAATTTATCGTGTTAAACTCCATCTTAAACATTGTTTTAATGGGGGTCGAAATATAACTCAATATGGCTAAATAAAAACGTGAATGAAGGAGCTGTGAGACGATTTTTGTGCTCGCTTTGGTCTATGTTTGGTTGGTGGTTCGAGCCAACTCTCTTACTTCCGTCTCAAGTGTATATCTAAGTATGATATGGGTCCTTTTTATGGTTAATTTTCCGCCTTGTACCATGCTTAAAAACTTGTCTTAAGACGGACACAAAACTGGAAATTGAAAAGTGAAACAAGGGACTGTTTTGGGTGTTTTTGGACGCGATTTGTGAGCTGAAATTGTTGTTGGTTCGAGTCAATTTGATTGCTCACGTATTTTGTGCATATACATGAATGAATATGGTCTTTTTTTTGGATGAATTAGGCCATATAACTGTTGGGGCTGGTGTCCTTTACAGTTAGTGCAAGGACTTATAAATCTCTAAAAGGATCAAAGGGTATACTTTTGTATCATAATCAGTTGGTCCACGTTTATCAATAACGGTTGGCTTGCTAGATAAGTTTGACGTTATTGTCATACAGATGGCGGTGATCAACTGGTCCCTAAAAGTCACACCTATAGGATACGTTTGAGAGATGTGACGGTATGAAAATACAGTCATGTTGATGCCAAATTTGACTAACCAGTTAGTCCGAGTTATTTGACTGATAATTAGTCAAAATGTGATGTTGAGATATTTTATTTAATACGGATTAAATAATAACGGCTAAGGCGAATTAAGCAATTAATTCGTAAATTGAATATAAACGATTTATATTTGATTAATGTATATTGAATAAATTAATTATACAATATTGTCTTTGTCGGACATGTATTAACATTTCAACTAATCCGTGTTATTAGTTAATGTTTTAATTGCCGATAACCGATGACAATTTATAATTAAAAACCCGTCGTATACGTTTTAGCAATTCAAGTTGGATCACGAGTTTAATAAGGAGGAAGTGGAAAGCCCACCCCCTCCCTAATGAAACCCACGGACCGAATGGGTAGAACAAAAGGAGAGTTTCTTCTCCTTTCTAACCTAATTCATTTTGCAAAAATAATTAGGGTTTTGAGAGACATTTTTCCTCTCAAAAATTCAGATCTCACATCTAAAGAAAACACACATCAAGTTCTCTCAATATTGCAAGGCAATTAGAGAACACATTTCTAGCACAAGGGCATATTCTCAGACGATCTTGGGTGCAACAATTAGGAGGGGATCTACTTTGATCTCTCATTGCCGAATTGCACTAGGACCGAAGGTTAATTCTTGTGCTTTATTGTTTTTCATTGTTTTTCGTTTATGACAATAAATCACGTATTAAATTTGCGTTATAGTCCTATAATTTAAGGGTTTTATACGGATATTACCCCTCAAGTGGTATCAGAGCGAGGCCACGTAAATTTTTCTATGTGATTTTCATCAAACGATTTTGAAACGATATTTTTTTGCTTGAAAACCGTGCGGCAACAGCCTGTTTCTTCTCGGCAGATTTTTTTTTATTGTTGCGTTTTTTTCTGTCTTGAGAACCGTGTCAAGTTTACACGGTGTTGGTTGTTGTTTGTCTTGTTTTCGATTTGATCTTTGCATATTTTTTTTGTAATCGATATTCATTGCAATATGTTAAAGATCTATCAATTGTTTACATAAAATTTCGTGCGGCACAAAATTTTTGTCACGGCTGGTTTGTAATTTTTACACGGCTGATTTTTGTGCATCGAAGATCGTGCCTTGTGACGATTTTCTGTTTTGTTTTCAATTTGTTCTTTGCGTATTGTTGTTTTAAACGATAATTATAACAATATGTTAAGATCATGTCAATTGTAGTTTTGTTTTCATACGAATTATGTTCAAATTGCAATTGAATTTTAACAAATCGTTTTTGTTTGGGATTGTTGTGGCTCACGGTTTTAGCTACTGTTTTTCCCCTTTTGGTCTCGGCATTTCTGCTGAAATTTTAAAAAAAAAAAAAAAAAAAAATTTTTTTGCTGTTTTTGACACGGTTTAACCGTGAAAAGAAGAAAAAAAAAAATTTGGTTTTAGGCTATATCATATGCATAATACGGATTTTATGCATTCGCTTGATAGTGAAACGGTTCACTCACGTACCATTGAATTATTTTAAAACGATTTAAAATAAAGGATTATCATGAATTAAAATTAAGTTGATGAAGCGGTTTTGTCACATAATTTTAATTGTTAAAAGGTGGTTTGGATTAAATTTAACATAATTACAGAATTATGTCACGAATAAATTTAAATTTTAGTTGATGCATTTTATTTATCGTTATTTTGAATGTTTTGAATGCTTACTTTACGTATTTATTTATTTATTTTACAATCGGTTGTAACTTAGTGTGGCCTTAGTAGAACGTGTTACCGTAATGATGGAACACGGTCTTGGTTGTATTTTGAGATCTCGTATCTCCCTTTTTATTATTTTTGAATTACAGTTTTTACTTAGAATGTAAATAGGTTTATATTTTGTAAATTTTAATTGTAATTTTTAGAAGACTAAAGATGGAGATCGGATGCTCACTCCCGCTGCATGGACAAAGATGGAACATCAAGACAAGCTTCTCGGGTCCAACTGTGGATTCCAAAGTTGTTTCATGTTCTTTTTATTAGGATAGGCCACACTAGGAATTTTTATTTACGTATTGCATTCATTTATTTATTTTATCGTAACGATAGATTGCATCATATTCCGCCTAAAACCAAACCACCTAATAATTGCATGAAAACTGACTCATATAGAGGTCACGAGTTAGTTTTCTATGACATTCATATGTCACACGTTTTAAGCCATCATCTAAATTAATTCATTCACGCAGTTGCTAGTTATTCGTTCACTTAAAATGAATTTAAACTTAGTTGATGGGATCTTCCTCGTATAAACCAAAATTGAGAATGGTCTTTATAGGTCAAACTCCAATGAGTCCCTTCTTCGTCGGTAGGCATAATATGACCCCTTCTACGTCGGGTAAGTTGGAACCGATTGACCTATTTTATCTCAACGCTATGGTCACTCGTACGATCCTGTGATCATGGTGGACTATAGATAGGATTTACGGAAATCTATCGACCAAGAGTTCTTACGGAAGAATTAGCTAAACAGTTGGCTTATCAATTTACGGAAATTGAGTCTTGGGATCACTTGTATTATTCTTGAGGGAGATCAATTATGCAAGTGCAATGAGTCTAAAATGAATTTTAAATAGACTTAAATCACCTCGATGAGTTGCTTATTTCGTTTTTTTTTCTTTCTTTTTCAGTGTAGAACACGCATTTTAAACTGCTAATAACATAATGGCTGGCATCCTCGATGACCCAATGCCAAGTGCCACATTGGACCGTGAGTCCTGGCTTCGGATCTTTATGAATTAGATGAATCAGTCCACTAGACTGAAGAATGATGGATCAAACTTCGCGGAATGGGAGGCGGCATTACGGAATGCTGCCACTGCTGACGGGAAGCTCAAGTATTTGACTGAGCCTCTCCTGCCAGCCCCAGGCCCCACGGCTCGAGTTAACGAGGTCTCCATGTATAGCGACTTCGTCATGGAAGCGGGTGCGATTAAAAACGTACTCATTTTTGCAATGGAATCCAATTTGCAGAAACGCTTCATAGCCCAAGGTGCAAACAAGATTTTCACCACGCTCACTAAGGAATTCTCGAAAGCACCGAGAATCGTGACCTATGAGCATACCACTCGCTTCTTTGATGCGAGACTCCGAGAAAGAACCAACCGGTTAGCCCACACATTCTCAGCATGATTGAGAATGTCGAGAGACTGGAGGCGCTTGATTGTAAAATCAGCGAGAACATTGTGATTGACCGCATGCTTCATTCACTCCACGATGGTTTTGCGCTCTTTAGAGTGAATTACTATATGAATGATTTGAAGAAAAGTCCCCATGAACTGCACTCCCTTCTCGTACAGACCGAGAAGGACATGAAGTTCAGTGGGAGCATGAAACAAGATGTTCTCGTCGTGACAAACAAGGGCAAGGGTAAGGGCAAAGCTCGTGCAAACCTAACATGAGGTAAACCGAAGTTCAAGAAGTCGGGTTCAGGTAAGAGTGGGCCTGGTGAGTCGAGCACCTCATCAGGCGCGACAAAGAGCAAGAATGAAAACATGGAATGCCATCATTGCCACAAGACTGGGCATTGGAGGCGTACATGTCCTGTTTATCATGAGGACTTAAAGGCAGGTCGTGTTAAACCTGTTGGTATGTCTTCATCCTCTTCTACTTTTATTCATATGATTGAGATTAACCACGCAAGTTACGGAACTTGGGTACTTGATACTGGTTGTGGTTCTCATCTGTGTAATCATGTGCAGGGGCTCCGAAACATCGAACCCCTCGTAAAGGGTGAGGTGGACCTGCGTGTCGGGAATGGAGCACGAGTGGCTGCCGTCTCGAGGGGAACATATGTGATCCAGCTTCCTAGCGGATTTGAGTTATCTTTATATAATCGCTATTATGTACCCAGTCTTTCTAAAAACATTATTTCAGTTTCTGCACTTGACAAACTTGGTTTTTCATTTGTAATAGAGAATAATTCTTGCATTTTCTCATTACACGATATGATTTATGGCAAGGCAGTCTCCATGAACGGAATTTATGTTTTAGATCAGACCACCGAAATATTACACGTAATGAATAAAAAGTTAAAGGTTGGTGACAAAGATCAAACGTATCTATGGCACTGCCGTATGGGACACATTAATGAGAAACGCGTTAAACAGCTCATAAAAAATGGAGCTATCTCGGCTTTTGATTTTCAATCATTTGGCACGTGTGAATCATGTCTCATCGGTAAGATGACTCGAATTTCCTTCAAAGGTGCTGGAATGCGCGCTGCTGACCTATTAGGACTCATACATACGGATGTATGTGGGCCTATGTCAATCACCGCACGAGAAGGCTATAGGTATTTCATCACTTTCACGGATGATTTAAGTAGATATGGCTATGTCTACTTAATGAAGCATAAAAGTGAATCCTTTGAGAAATTCAAAGAATACCAGAATAGGGTACATAACCTATTGGGTAGAAAGATTAAAACACTGCGCTCAGACCGTGGTGGCGAGTATCTTTCTCACGAGTTTGATCAACACCTTAAGGACTGTGGGATTGCCCTACGCTTAACTCCACCGGAACACCTCGGTTGAATGGTGTGTCCGAACGGAGAAATCGAACACTACTTGATATGGTTCGATCCATGATGAGTCACACCGTGTTGCCCGACTCATTGTGGGGCTATGCTCTTCCTCGGGCACTCTCTAATACTCAACCAAGTCCGTCTAAAGTCATTGACAAGACTCCATATGAACTATGGAAGGGAACGGTGCCTAACTTGTCCTTTATACGGGTTTGGGGCTGCGAAGCTTATGTCAAGTGGAGACACGAGGATAAGCTCGGCCCGCGATCGGTCAAGACATACTTTATAGGTTATCCTAAAGGAACACTTGGTCATTACTTCTATTCGCCAACCGAACAACGTGTTTTTGTTGCAGCTAGTGCGACATTCTTGGAGAAGGAATTTCTCGAGAATGCAAAGAGTGATAGAACCTTCGACCTGTCGGAGATTCCAGAACCAAATACCGAGCAACCATTGGAGGAACCAGTTCCCTCAATCCCGGCTGCGGTTAATATTCCTGAGGAACCTAGGAGGTCGGGAAGAGTCTCTATTCCTCTGGACAGATACATTGGTATGGTCGAGGAACATGACATAGATGATATACTACTCTTAACGAGTAGTGAACCCGCAACCTATAAAGGTGCCATGACCAGCTCTGACTCAAAGCTATGGCTTGAGGCCATGCAATCCGAGATGGACTCTATGTATGAGAACAACGTATGGGATTTTGTTGACTTACCTGCTAAGGTTCGTCCCCTTCAATGCAAATGGCTTTACAAGATAAAGCATTCTGTGGAAGGTCAACAAGATATCTATAAAGCACGACTAGTTGCTAAAGGTTTCACCCAAGTGCCAGGTTTGCACTACGATGAAATTTTTGCACCCGTAGTCATGCTGCGTTCCATTCGGATTATCTTAGCGATTGTCGCTTTTCATGACTATGAAATTTGGCAGATGGATGTGAAAACCGCCTTCTTAAACGGTTATTTGGAGGAAGAGTTGTACATGGTACAACCCGAAGGGGTCATCGATCCTGAACATCCTAAGAAAGTATGCAAGCTTAAGCGGTCCATTTATGGACTTAAGCAAGCATCTCGGAGTTGGAATCATCGCTTCGACCAAGTGATTAAAGAAAATGGATTTACTCGATCGGTCGAGGAACCATGTCTTTATATCAAGTCGAGTGGGAGCAAGATTGTCTTCCTAATATTGTATGTCGATGACATACTCCTGATTGGGAATGACATACCTCTCTTAACTTCGGTGAAAGTATGGTTGAAAAACCATTTCCAGATGAAGGATCTGGGTGAGGCACAAAGAATTCTGGGCATCCGTATCTATCGAGATAGATCACGTTGGATGTTATCTCTCAGTCAGGAGTCTTACATAGACAAAATCCTAGAGAGATTCAAAGATGACTAACTCCAAGAAGGGGTTTCTTCCTATGGCTCCAGGGGTGCATTTGAGCAAGTCTCGGGCACCCGAGACACCGGAAGAGAAAGAGCGCATGACACGGATTCCTTATGCCTCGGCTATAGGATCAATCATGTATGCCATGATATGCACACGTCCGGACGTGGCATATGCATTGAGTATGACAAGTCGATTCCAACAAAGATCCGGTGAATCACATTGGATGGCTGTAAAGAACATTCTTAAGTACCTACGGAGGACTAAATATTGGGCATTGACTTATGGAGGCGATCAAACGCTATGCGCAACCGGTTACGCAGATGCTAGCTTCCAAACGGATCGAGATGACTCAAAATCTCGATCCGGATTCGTTTTTACTCTTAATGGCGCTGCAGATCACCGGAAGAGTTCCAAACAAAGTGTTACAAAGAGATTCTACGATCGAGTCCGAGTACTATGCCGCGTCCGAAGCTGCAAAGGAAGCGATATGGATGCGTCAATTCTTACAAGGACTATCTGTAGTGCCTAGTTCGAATGACCCGATCACCATCTATTGCGACAATAGAGGTGCCATCTTCCAAGCTAAGGAGCCTAAGTCTAGCAACAAGTCTAGACATGTACAACGGAAAGCTCATCTAATCCGAGATTACGTGGAGCAAAAGGAAGTAGTGATAGAAAAGATTGCTACAGATGATAACATAGCAGATCCTCTCACTAAACCATTACGACAAGATAAGCATTAAGGGCATGTTAATTCCATGGGAATTAAACGTGTTCCTAAGTTGTAGTACTCTTTTATGGATTAGATTCATTCCCTTATGTACTCTATACGACATCATCGTTCTGATATTTATATATATTTTGTTTTTCATGTGGCTTTGTACGACAATTTTGAACACCACAAAGTGAACTGAACAAACATTATATTTTTAGTCCTTAATTGCCCACGTGAGCTGATAACTCAAGGTAATTATTTGTGCCGTTGGTTGATGGTGGGTTCAACGAGCCATAAGTCAACCAGTTGACTGACCAATCACAGAGGCGATTTATACGGATATTTCGTAGGACACAATTGTGACATCGACGTGGAGTCCTAAATGTTCTATAACATTCGGTGCCCGGTCGTGGATAGGACCTCCATGGTGATCCTAAGAGTCGATTCTTTTGACTATCGACTGTCTCTTGAGACTAAGGCAGATTTTGGGTGACTTTGGTTTCTTTCTCACGGTCATCCGTAACAGGGGGAAAAGTAGATTTTTTCTGGGTCATTTCATGCTGTGCTTAGATCGGAAGGAGTCGAGTTGAAGGAAATATTCAGCCTTTATCAGGTACTCGATATTTCTCGGGGCCACTCGAGGAGTCAGAATCGAAATGCATGGCCATGCTCGGATACGGATTCGTTTTATCAGTTAAGTTACTCTCTAGTCGGGGAAACCACTCTTGATACAGATCGATTGTAAAATACGACCTTTGCGGATGCGGATCTGCAAATTGTTTTACATTGAGTGGGAGAAATTTTAAATGAGTATGAGAATCGGTTATCGCACATACATTTGTATGGACAAGTGGGAGTTTGTTGGAGATGTGTCCTCCAGTTAGTGTGGATAACGTCATTGCACATACACTTGTACGGACAAGTGAGAGCTTGTTGGGGCTGGTGTCCTTTACAGTTAGTGCAAGGACTTATAAATCTCTAAAAGGATCAAAGGGTATACTTTTGTATCATAATCAGTTGGTCCACGTTTATCAATAACGGTTGGCTTGCTAGATAAGTTTGACGTTATTGTCATACAGATGGCGGTGATCAACTGGTCCCTAAAAGTCACACCTATAGGATACGTTTGAGAGATGTGACGGTATGAAAATACAGTCATGTTGATGCCAAATTTGACTAACCAGTTAGTCCGAGTTATTTGACTGATAATTAGTCAAAATGTGATGTTGAGATATTTTATTTAATACGGATTAAATAATAACGGCTAAGGCGAATTAAGCAATTAATTCGTAAATTGAATATAAACGATTTATATTTGATTAATGTATATTGAATAAATTAATTATACAATATTGTCTTTGTCGGACATGTATTAACATTTCAACTAATCCGTGTTATTAGTTAATGTTTTAATTACCGATAACCGATGACAATTTATAATTAAAAACCCGTCGTATACGTTTTAGCAATTCAAGTTGGATCACGAGTTTAATAAGGAGGAAGTGGAAAGCCCACCCCCTCCCTAATGAAACCCACGGACCGAATGGGTAGAACAAAAGGAGAGTTTCTTCTCCTTTCTAACCTAATTCATTTTGCAAAAATAATTAGGGTTTTGAGAGACATTTTTCCTCTCAAAAATTCAGATCTCACATCTAAAGAAAACACACATCAAGTTCTCTCAATATTGCAAGGCAATTAGAGAACACATTTCTAGCACAAGGGCATATTCTCAGACGATCTTGGGTGCAACAATTAGGAGGGGATCTACTTTGATCTCTCATTGCCGAATTGCACTAGGACCGAAGGTTAATTCTTGTGCTTTATTGTTTTTCATTGTTTTTCGTTTATGACAATAAATCACGTATTAAATTTGCGTTATAGTCCTATAATTTAAGGGTTTTATACGGATATTACCCCTCAGTAACATGCTTAAAAACTTGTCTTATGACGGCCTCATGAATTTGCTAGAAAAACCATCTATATATAAGTGATGATGAGTGACTTTTGTGGACTGTTTTTGAGTCGATCCCACGGATGATTTGAACCAAATAGTTGATTTCCGCCTCCTTTGTATATACAAGTATGTAATGGGTTGGTGGTATGTGAGAAATTTCACCCTTTTCATGTTTAAAATTTCGTCTTAAAATGGTCACAAAAGAACTTTATAAATCGTGAAAATGGACTTTGTCCAGCAGTTTTCGCGGGCTATTTTGACGGATTTCTTTATGCTAAATTGAACCAACTCTCTTACTATTGTCTCAAGTACACGTACATGTTGGGTTTGGGTCTCCTGTACGGGTGAAATCCGTCCCGGTTTGGCCAAGAAAACCGTCCCAAGACGGCTGGACATAAGGGGGATTTCTGCCTTTTTTTTTGTACTACATGCTGCGTGTTCTATGCTGTGCTGAGTACTACTTGCTATATCTTTCATGCTGTAATGGGGTTGGTTAAAGTAATGGGCTGATAATTTTGAAAAGAAGAAATCAGCTTTTTACCTTGTGGACTAATGTTCGATGTGGGGTGACCATGTCACAAGTTTCAATAGCATTGTTCTATTATTGTCCTTCATCAATTCACCATATTTACTTTATTGGGCTTATATGATTAAATTGTTTGGGCCAATCTTATGCTTTGTAGTAGGCTTATGAAGAAGCCACTTATATGGGTCTCCCTTTTTTTCCGTAAATTTCACATAACGTAAATTATTCATTACTACTTGTTATATTTTATTTATTTTATTTAACCGGCATGTTAATTTATGAAGTGGAATATTTATTAATATAATACTTGTATGAAATATTTATTATAAGTAGTTACTTGTAGTGAGTCGTACTCTAGATAATGTCTAGTATTTCTCGGTTGTGACGGTCTTGATTCTATTGGACACTAGGGGTGAGCCATAGGCCCTCTAGTTGCGGTATGATCGTCGGGAGTGATGTTCCCATCCGTACTTATGGTGATGCAGGCCATAAATATGAATGTGACATTAATCATCCCGTCCCTGAGTCTTGGTCCTATCGGATACTAGGGGTGAGCCATAGGCCCTCTAGTTGCGATATGATCATCGGGATTGATGTTCCCATCTGTACTTATGGTGAGATGCAAGCCATAAGTATGAATGTGACGTTAATAATCCCGTCCTATGTGCTTGTTTGTTGTATTTGGCCATGTTTTAAAGGTAATCGCTGAGCCAGATACTTGTTTGTTGTGCCTCAGATATGTTTAAAAGGTAACCTCTGAGTCGGGCACTTGTTTGTTGTATTTGGCCATGTTTTAAAGGTAACCGCTGAGCCAGATACTTGTTTGTTGTGTCTCGGACAAGTTTTAAAGGTAACCTCTGAGTCGGACACTTGTTTGTAGTATTTGGACATGTTTTAAAGTTAACCGCTGAGCCAGATACTTTATGTGTTGTGCCTTGGACATGTTTTAAAGGTAACCTCTGACTCGGGCACTTGTTTGTAGTATTTGGACATGTTTTAAAGGTAACTGCTGAGTATACTTTAGAGGTCGTGCCTTGGACATGTTTTAAAGGTAACCGCTGAGCCAAGGTACTTAAGGACTTGTGTCTCGGACTTGCATTAAAGGTAGCCTCGGAGCCGGATGCTTTGCTTATTATGTGATGTTAGTAGTCCCTTTTCATGTATTGTATGTTGTTTGGTTTTCAAAGTTGGATGTATCATATGCCTTATCTATGATTGAGTACGCATGTTTTGAATGTTTGTCTCATGCCTGAGTGCTTGCATCAAATAGTTATATTCATGATGTTCTAATATGTTCTTGTTTATCTGTGTTTCGACATTTTGTGGCTGGGAGAACCTTGAGTTACTCCTTACTGACTGTGGCGTTCATGTTTACATGAATGACAGGTTATGAAGATGCTTACGTGGGGAAGACGTGTGGGCTAGCGAGAACTAAACCCTTGGACCTTAGTTTGCTAGTTTAGAAACCCTTTATTTGTTTATTCGTGGGATATCTTTTCCCCGCTTTCTAGACTTGGGTTGTAATAATCTAAGTTTGTCTATTGTAGTATTTGTTTCATTTCTTTTTGGCACCCGCGTGTTAATCTTTAACTAGTAATTTAAAAGTTTTTAAAATCTCATAAATTTCCGCTTTAATTTATTAGTTATATTTTCCGCTTTATCGCGGGTTGTCACAGTTGGTATCAGAGCCTACGTTGCTCCCGACGCACACACGTGTACCCCAAATTTAAATGTGAACTTGACCTTGAATAATGAATGAGAGATGGGTAGACTTAAGGACCTAAGGTGGTAGTATGTAGTGTATTTGCTATTTGTTAGGTTCTAACATGTTTGTTGATTGTCATCTAATAATTGTTGTGCCCTTGGATCAAAGACCATGAGCTTTCCCGTGTTGCGATCAAGATTTGGTGCCTAGAGTCGAAAATTGAAGATTTGTTCAACCTTCGAAGAATGCTTCTACTTCCTCGAAGATATTTCTCATTCTTTTGTACCTTGCCTTATTCTTTATCTCTTGGTGCTTATCCTTCTTCTAAACTCTCTTCTGTTTTGCTTTGAAAACTACTCTTATACCCCTAACTTGTCCTTTATTCCTTGCTTATCCTCCCTTAACGCCTTTTTGATAGTACTCTTTCTTTTGAGGAATGTTGACCTTGGTTGAACAATCCGACCTTTGTGGAGTTTGTTTGGGGTTGACCCTTAACCCTGGTTTTGAGAGGTCGTGGTATTAGAAAGACTTAGGTGGTGTGAGAAGACCTACTTAATGATTCTTATACCTAGTTCCTTGATAAAGGGAGTGTGGTTGTTTAGTGGAATTATTTGTGTTGTCAAGTGTGAGTTGCATTTGTTACTAAGGTTATAGAACTTGGCTTTGTTGTTTAGGTTTGGGATTCGAAAGGCTCAGGAAGTGTAGTGAGACGTGTCTTGGGATACTAGTGCCTATTTCTTGACTTAAAATGGATGAAATGGAATGGTGGATTTGAGGATGTAGGATCGACTAAGTAAGTCGAGTTTGTGATTGGCTTTCGTAGTCGCTTGGGATATGAGGGTTTGATAATGTGTATATTACTATACGAGAAATGTCAATTGTGGAATTATTAGTTGGTCTAAGTGAGTGATCTTGATTACTACTTGAGGTATGGAATGAGAGTGAGACTAAGCTACGTTGTTGGGAAATCTTAGCGCTTGTTTTTGTAGCTAGAAAGGATAATGATATGGTTGACACTAGTTGGATATGAGTATAGCTTTGTTGGAAACTTTGACCTTAGTCTTGTAGAAGTTGCTTCTGGATGTTTGAGAATTTGGAGTGATGAGATCATACTTATAGTGGAGTACCTTGTTTCAGGGAATGGATTAGGATGAAGTAACATGAGTGTTTTGAGGAAATCCTTGGGAGTGTTGTGATTATAAGTTTTATTGTTAGGAAGTTTTCGGAACCGTTTAGGATGATGTTGTTGTTTGAGATTCGAGTACCTGGCGTTTCTTTGTTGTCTAATTTCCCTTCTCCTTTGACCATAAGCGTTACGTTCATACCTCTCTTTCTCGCTTCATCATGCTCCTCCTTTAAGTTTGGTACTCGTAACCTATGAAACTCTATCTTTGACGTCCTTGTAGATTTGACTTCAATTCTTACCCTAGGAAATTCATCATAGCTCTTTTGATTAGTTAAGTTGAATCCTTTTTGCATACCGGTATCTATGATGTCTAAGTTACTTTTTGTATTCAATTTCTAAGCTTTCAAGCTACCAGTTTTGATTCGGTGTTAAACGTTTATGTTACTTTTGTAAAACCCTATCTATTTTAAAGATTTGAAAATGAAAATTTGATTTAATTCCTTAATTATCCTTTGAATATAAACTCCTTTATCATAATTTTAACTGCTAAACCCGAGATTTCTTTAAAGTTTATCCAATTTCTGTTAAATTTGATCTATTTATTATTTCTTTGTCAAAGTTTGATGTTATCTTTTCACAAACTTGACTCCTTTTGAGTTTAAAACTGAAACCTTTATTTCTATTTTGGCTTTTGCAAAAGAAAATTTGAGTGGATTACTTTTTCTTTTGATTTTAACGTCGATCGGATGTTAGAACTCGTTATTAGAGACGTTTAATAACTTGTTCTACGCTTGTCGGCGAATTGATTTTGTTTTAAATCTGTCTTTAACTAGGAAAGTTAGCGTTCTTGAGTGCACGACAAGAGCAATTTCGTTCCATGAATGAGGCTTATACTTTTGAAAACTCTTCGTTAATGCTTTTGAAAGCATATTGATTTTTGATTTATACCAATGATTTACCTTTCAATCTGGTTCTGTCGGAAAATTTTATTTGAAACTTTTGAAAGAATTTTAATTCTTACGATAAGTAACCTTTTAAATGTTTTGGTTACCGATTCCAAAATTCCAGTTTTATTTTATTTAGCCTTTCATTTCTCGTTTCAAGTTTCGAGGACGAAACTTTTTAAAAGGTGGGGTGATTGTAACACCCGTGAATTTCCCACTTTGACATTTAAAATTTATTAAACCATTTGATTACTTTATTTTATATTTTTGAATTATTCTATTTAATTAATTTTATGTCAAACACGATTTTTATAAAACTAATATATAAAAGCTCATTTATATAAAAATACGTATTAATAAATTATATTTTTTGAGGCATATTTATACAAGAATTTGTGTATACGTATTTTTGGTTGGATAATAATAGTGACAATAATAATGACCATAATAATAATAATAATAATAATAATAATAATAATAATAATAATAATAATGATAATAATAATAATAATAATAATAATAATAATAATGCTCGTCTTAATTTCCGTCTAACATAAGACCGTCACATTTTCACATGTGAGGCTAATCTGTTCTCAACCAATCCCGTATCAACAACACATATCTACCTAGCTTTATTAACACTCACTAAAATAATATTTATTTCACACACACTCAATTTTTTTGACCAATCCCAACTAGTTTTCCTTTTTAAGTCCCCCTTCCTTTTCGAAAATTCCTGTAAAACAGCCAAAACACATTGCAGCAACAAAACGAGACCCAGACGCCATTTTTGTCGAGCTTCAATCCCAGATTTCGACTCTATTCCTTCACCTTTTCCTCTAATTTTTACACCATTCTCTTCCTCGTTCCTTCCTCATTCTTTCAAGGTAAGAAAGTTGCGGTCTTGTATGACTTTCGTTTTTAACCCGTCTTATAAAGTTTCAGTTTTGCCTCAATCTCTTTCGTTTTCTTGCTCCATGACGAAGGTTTCGAAGACCCTGCGGAAGATTGAAGCTTTTGGGACCATTTATTCGAAGAATAAGGAGCGTCTAAGGTAACTGTGGTAGGTTACTCGACAAAGTGTCGAAATTTTGTCTTATATGTCGTTTTTCATGCTCTTATGTGTTAAAGATTGGTTCTTTATACTTTACTACTAATTTGTATGCTCGAATTTATCGTGTTAAACTCCATCTTAAACCTTGTTTTAATGGGGGTCGAAATATAACTCAATATGGCTAAGTAAAAACGTGAATGAAGGAGCTGTGAGACGATTTTTGTGCTCGTTTTGGTCTATGTTTGGTTGGTGGTTCGAGCCAACTCTCTTACTTCCGTCTCAAGTGTATATCCAAGTATGATATGGGTCCTTTGTATGGTTAATTTTCCGCCTTGTACCATGCTTAAAAACTTGTCTTAAGACGGACACAAAACCGGAAATTGAAAAATGAAACAGGGGACTGTTTTGGGTGTTTTTGGACGCGATTTGTGAGCAGAAATTGTTGTTGGTTCGAGTCAATTTGATTGCTCACGTCTTTTGTGCATATACATGAATGAATATGGTGTTTTGTTTGGATGAATTCGGCCTTGTAGCATGCTTAAAATCTTGTCTTAAGACGGCCTCATGAATTTGCTAGAAAAACCATCTATATATAAGTGATGATGAGTGACTTTTGTGGACTATTTTTGAGTCTATCCCACGGATGATTTGAACCAAATAGTTGATTTCCGACTCCTTTGTATATACAAGTATGTAATGGGTTGGTGGTATGTGAGAAATTTCACCCTTTTCATGTTTAAAATTTTGCCTTAAGACGGTCACAAAAGAACTTTATAAATCGTGAAAATGGACTTTGTCGAGCAGTTTTCGCGGGCTATTTTGACGGGTTTCTTTATGCTAAATTGAACCAACTTTCTTACTATTGTCTCACGTACACGTACATGTTGGGTTTGGGTCTCCTGTACGGGTGAAATCCGTCTCGGTTTGGCCTAGAAAACCGTCCCAAGACGGCTGGACAGAAGGGGGATTTCTGCCTTTTTTTGTACTACATGTTGCGTGTTTTATGCTGTCCTGAGTACTACTTGCTATATCTTTCATGCTGTAATGGGGTTGGTTAAAGTAATGTGTTGATAATTTTGAAAAGAAGAAATCAGCTTTTTACCTTGTGGACTAATGTTCGATGTGGGGTGACCATGTCACAAGTTTCAATAGCATTGTTCTATTATTGTCCTTCATCAATTCACCATATTTACTTTATTGGGCTTATATGTTTAAATTGTTTGGGCCAATCTTATGCTTTGTAGTAGGCTTATGAAGAAGCCACTTATATGGGTCTCCCTTTTTTTCCGTAAATTTCACATAACGTAAATTATTCATTACTACTTGTTATATTTTATTTGTTTTATTTAACTGGCATGTTAATTTATGAAGTGGAATATTTATTAATATAATACTTGTATGAAATATTTTTTATAAGTAGTTACTTGTAGTGAGTCGTACTCTAGATAAACTCTAGTATTGCTCGGTTGTGAGGGTCTTGATTCTATCGGACACTAGGGGTGAGCCATAGGCCCTCTAATTGCGGTATGATCGTCGGGAGTGATGTTCCCATCCGTACTTATGGTGATGTAGGCCATAAGTATGAATGTGACATTAATCATCCCGTCCCTGAGTCTTGGTCCTATCGGATACTAGGGGTGAGCCATAGGCCCTCTAGTTGCGATGTGATCGTCGGGATTGATGTTCCCATCCGTACTTATGGTGAGATGCAAGCCATAAGTATGAATGTGACGTTAATAATCCCGTCCTATGTGCTTGTTTGTTGTATTTGGCCATGTTTTAAAGGTAACCGCTGAGCCAGATACTTGTTTGTTGTGCCTCGGATATGTTTTAAAGGTAACATCTGAGTCGGGCACTTGTTTGTTTTATTTGGCCATGTTTTAAAGGTAACCGTTGAGCCAGATATTTGTTTGTTGTGTCTCGGACATGTTTTAAAGGTAACCTCTGAGTTGGACACTTGTTTGTAGTATTTGGACATGTTTTAAAGGTAACCGCTGAGCCAGATACTTTATGTGTTGTGCCTCGGACATGTTTTAAAGGTAACCTATGAGTCGGGCACTTGTTTGTAGTATTTGGACTTGTTTTAAAGGTAACCGCTGAGCCATATACTTTAGAGATCGTGCCTTGGACATGTTTTAAAGGTAACCGCTGAGCCAAGGTACTTAAGGACTTGTGTCTCGGACTTGCTTTAAAGGTAGCCTCTGAGCCGGATGCTTTGCTTATTATGTGATATTAGTAGTCCCTTTTCATGTATTGTATGTTGTTTGGTTTTCAAAGTTGGATGTATCATATGCCTTATCTATGATTGACTACGCATGTTTTGAATGTTTATCTCATGTCTGAGTGCTTGCATAAAATAGTTATATTCATGATGTTCTAATATGTTCTTGTTTATCTGTGTTTCGACATTTTGTGGCTGGGAGAACCTTGAGTTATTCCCCACTGACTGTGGCGTTCATGTTTACATGAATGACAGGTTATGAAGATTCTTACGTGGGGAAGACGTGTGGGCTAGCGAGAACTAAACCCTTGGACCTTAGTTTGCTAGTTTAGAAACCCTTTATTTGTTTATTCGTGGGATATCTTTTCCCCGCTATCTAGACTTGGGTTGTAATAAACTAAGTTTGTCTATTGTAGTATTTGTTTCATTTCTTTTTGGCACCCGCGTGTTAATCTTTAACTAGTAATTTAAAAGTTTTTAAAATCTCATAAATTTCCGCTTTAATTTATTAGTTATATTTTCCGCTTTATCGCGGGGTGTCACAGTTGGTATCAGAGCCTACGTTGCTCCAGACGCACACACGTGTACCCCAAATTTAAATGTGAACTTGACCTTGAATAATGAATGAGATATGGGTAGACTTAAGGACTTAAGGTGGTAGTATGTAGTGTATTTGCTATTTGTTAGGTTCTAACATGTTTGTTGATTGTCATCTAATAATTGTTGTGCCCTTGGATCAATGACCATGAGCTTTCCCGTGTTGCGATCAAGACTTGGTGCCTAGAGTCGAAAATTGAAGATTTGTTCAACCTTCGAAAAATGTTTCTACTTCCTCGAAGATATTTCTCATTCTTTTGTACCTTGCCTTATTCTTTATCTCTTGGTGCTTATCCTTCTTCTAAACTCTCTTCTGTATTGCTTTGAAAACTACTCTTATACCCCTAACTTGTCCTTTGTTCCTTGCTTATCCTCCCTTAACGCCTTTTTGATAGTACTCTTTCTTTTGAGGAATGTTGACCTTGGTTGAACAATCCGACCTTTGTGGAGTTTGTTTGGGGTTGACCCTTAACAGTGGTTTTGAGAGGTCGTTGTATTAGAAAGACTTAGGTGGTGTGAGGAGACCTACTTAATGATTCTCAGACCTAGTTCCTTGATAAAGGGAGTGTGGTTGTTTAGTGGAATTATTTGTGTTGTCAAGTGTGAGTTGCATTTGTTACTAAGGTTATAGAACTTGGCTTTGTTGTTTAGGTTTGTGATTCGAAAGGCTCAGGAAGTGTAGTGAGACGTGTCTTGGGATACTAGTGCCTAGTACTTTACTTAAAATGGATGAAATGGAATGGTGGATTTGAGGATGTAGGATCGACTAAGTAAGTCGAGTTTGTGATTGGGTTTCGTAGGCGCTTGGGATATGAGGGTTTGATAATGTGTATATTACTATACGAGAAATGTCAATTGTGGAATTATTAGTTGGTCTAAGTGAGTGACCTTGATTACTACTTGAGTTATGGAATGAGAGTGAGACTAAGCTACGTTGTTGGGAAATCTTAGGTCTTGTTTTAGTAGCTAGAAAGGATAATGGTATGGTTGACACTAGTTGGATATGAGTATAGCTTTGTTGGAAACTTTGACCTTAATCTTGTAGAAGTTGCTTCTGGATGTTTGAGAATTTGGAGTGATGAGATCACACTTATAGTGGAGTACCTTGTTTCAGGGAGTGGATTAGGATTAAGTAACATGAGTGTTTTGAGGAAATCCTTGGGAGTGTTGTGATTATAAGTTTTGTTGTTAGGAAGTTTTCGGAACCGTTTAGGATGATGTTGTTGTTTGAGATTCGAGTACCTGGCGTTTCCTTGTTGTCTAATTTCCCTTCTCCTTTGACCATAAGCGTTACGTTCATACCTCTCTTTCTCGCTTCATCATGCTCCTCCTTTAAGTTTGGTACTCGTAACCTTTGTAACTCTATCTTTGACATCCTTGTAGATTTGACTTCAATTCTTACACTAGGAAATTCATCATAGCACTTTTGATCAGTTAAGTTGAATTCTTTTTGCATACCGGTATCTATGATGTCTAAGTTACTTTTTTTATTCAATTTCTAAGCTTTCAAGCTACCAGTTTTGATTCGGTGTTAAAAGTTTATGTTACTTTTGCAAAACCCTACCTATTTTAAAGATTTGAAAATGAAAATTTGATTTAATTCCTTAATATCCTTTGAATATAAACTCCTTTATCATAATTTTAACTGCTAAACCCGAGATTTCTTTAAAGTTTATCCAATTTCTGTTAAATTTGATCTATTTATTTTTTCTTTGTCAAAATTTGATGTTATCTTTTCACAAACTTGACTCCTTTTGAGTTTAAACTGAAACCTTTATTTCTATTTTGGCTTTTGCAAAAGAAAATTTGAGTGGATTACCTTTTCTTTTGATTTTATTGTCGATCGGATGTTAGAACTCGTTATTAGAGACGTTTAATATCTTGTTCTACGCTTTTTGGCGAATTGATTTTGTTTTAAATCTGTCTTTGACTTGGAAAGTTAGCGTTCTTGTGTGCACGACAAGAGCAATTTCGTTCCATGAATGAGGATTATACTTTTGAAAACTCTTCGTTAATGCTTTTGAAAGCATTTTGATTTTTAATTTATACCAATGATTTACCTTTCAATCTGGTTCTGTCGGAAAATTTTATTTGAAACTTTTGAAAGAATTTTAATTCTTACGATAAGTAACCTTTTAAATGTTTTGGTTACCGATTCCAAAATTCCAGTTTTATTTTTTTTAGCCTTTCATTTCTCGTTTCAAGTTTCGAGGACGAAACTTTTTAAAAAGTGGGGTGATTGTAACACCCGCGAATTTCCCACTTTGACATTTAAAATTTATTAAACCATTTGATTACTTTATTTTATATTTTTGAATTATTCGATTTAATTAATTTTATTTCAAACACGATTTTTATAAAAGTAATATATAAAAGCTCATTTATATAAAAATACGTTTTATTAAATTATATTTTTTTGAGGCATATTTATACAAGAATTTGTGTATACATATTTTTGGTCGGATAATAATAGTGACGATAATAATGACCATAATAATAATAATAATAATAATAATAATAATAATAACAATAATAATAATAATAATAATAATAACAACTTGTTTGAGAGAGAGACAGGGAGGGCGATTTGCTGCGATTGTTGTGCGTTTGTTGCGATCACTGCTTTTCGTCTGGTTGGACGGCCACCTCACGTCGCCGCCGGCCACCTTTCACCGTCGACACCCTCACGGCGCCGGCGTCCTTGGATCTCCCTTTTGTTTCGCTGTTTTTCATCTTCTTCCAGATTAGGGCATCGTTTCTTTTCTCTTTTAGGGCACCGTCTTTTGTCCTTAGGGTTCGTGCACAGAGGTTGTTGTCGCCTGCTCCCGTTGCCTTCGTCGCTTTTTCCATCCAACAACATCTTCTCCGGCGGCTTTCCGGTCTGTTGTTGCTCGTTCTGGTTAATGCGATCCTTTTGCGGGTTTTCGGGTTTTTCGGCTGCTTTCGTTTTCGGGGTGGTAATGGTCCTCTGATCGTCGGAGGGAGGCTATTGGCCGACTAGTTACTACTCCTGCCGTCGACGGTGGCTGCTGCACGTGCCTTGTGGTTTGCTTGCGTTTTTCTTCTTTCTTTTATTTCAAATTTTTCCCTTTGTTTTTTCTTCAACCTGCCGGTGTTTGCTGTTCTTTGCCTTGCTGCTGGTTGGTGCTAGCTGCTGACCTGGTGGTTGTCCGTGGTGGGTTCAGTGGTCATCGCTTGGTTTGTGGCTTGTGTGTTTCGGGGTTGTCGTGTGTAGTGTGGTTGGGGCTTGTGTGTTTTGCCGGAGCTCTGGTCGATATCTACCACTTATTGCCCGTAATATCTTGCCGTGGCCGTAGGTTGTTAACTGTGCAGGTGAGGAGGGCTTCCTTCATGCCCGAGCTTGTGCGGTACCATTGTCCTTTTTCGAGTCTTCATGGGTGTCGGGATGGTTTCGGTAAGGGCCTTACAAAGGCAGCTTGGAAGAAACATTTACAGGACCGACATTGTCATGAAGGGGCATTGGACCTTACGCGGCAGACTCTTTCTGATAGTTTGACTGTCTATTCCAACGCCGAGAGTTCGTTGAGACGGATGGGGTTCTGGTTGTGTGGGGTGTGTTTTATGATCCATACTCTTGGTGCTAGATGTCGGCATAATCGGGGTGATATTGTGGAGCATCCGGAGTGTGTTGATGGCATTTACTCCTTCCATATTCATGGTATTCCGAGACCTTTGGCTCCTTCTACTTCGGTTTCTTCTGATGATAGTGTGGAGCTCGTTCAGTGGTCTATATCTTCGTTGGATCGTTTGCTGTCTTTGGGTCTTCGCACTGTGAAATCTATACCTCCTAAGTGCCGTCTTGGGTTTGCTCGGGCTTTGAAAGGGGCCTTGGATGCGGTGTTTGATGCCCCTAGTGATCTCTCCCGCTGGGTTCGTTTGCTTGCTTTACCTCTTTGTTTGCTCAGGACTTTCGCTCCTCGGAGTAATCATGAGTGTCGGTCTGCTATTCGGCGTCAGCATCAGGAGGAGAGTATTGCCAGGGCTATTCTTGCTTGGGGACACCGGGGGGTTTGCAGTTGTTACAGGAGTGCTTTGATGAGGGTCCTTCTTCTTTTTATGTGGATGAGGATCTCGATTTGAGTGACCTTAACCTCCGCCAATGCCGGCGGAAAATATCAGATGGCCATTATACTGCTGCTGTACGAGTGCTTTCTTCCTCTGGGGTCGCCCCCTACTCCGATGCCACTCTCGTGGCCCTGCGTGAGAAGCATCCTGTCGCCCCGCCTCCTTCATTGCCTCCTCTGTCTGGGGATCATCATCCTCTGGTTGCCTCTTCCGCGGTGGTCTTGGATATGATTCGGAGCTTCCCTCGTGGTACTTCTTGTGGGAGGGATGGTTTTCGTGCCCTTGACACCTTATGGACTGTTTGAGTGGCGCTGCCGTGGCTATCTCCGATGATTTGATCACTTCTATTACTAGGGTGGTTAATCTTTTTCTTGAGGGGCGGTGCCCTCTTCCTCTCGGGTGAGTACATTGCCGCCGCCCTCTCACACCACTCGTTAAACCGGGTGGTGGAGTTCGTCCTATTCTTTGTCGGTGCGGTCCGGAGACGGCTTGTCTCTAAGGTTGGTGCTTCTATGGTTGGCCCGTCTTTATCTTCTTATTTTGATGGGCTTCAGTTCGGGGTGGGTGTGTCCGGTGGAGGAGAGGCTATCTTGCATGCCTTGAACCGGCTCATTGAGGCTCGGGGGAACAGTGGGGCTTTCTATGTTGCTTTGGTTGATTTCGCAATGCGTTCAACCTTGTTGACCGTTCGACCATGCTTCAGGAGGTCCGCCGTCGGTGCCCAGCTCTCTCCCGTTGGGTGGAGTTTTGTTATTCCAGCCCGCCCGCCTTTTTTATGGGGAGCACCGCTTATGGTCTTGTCAGGGTGTTCAGCAGGGTGATCCATTGGGACCTTTGCTTTTCGCGTTGGTTTTGCATCCTTTGGTTTGCAAGATCCGGGACACTTTTGACCTCACTTTGCAGGCATGGTACTTAGATGATGGCACCATTGTGGGAGATACTTTGGAGGTGGGGAAGGTGTTGGACTTGATTAGGTTGGATGGCCCTCGTTTTGGTTTACACCTAAATGTCTCCAAGACGGAGGTCTTTTGGCCTGTTGAGGATCCACGGAGCCGGCTTCCGGGGGTTTTCCCCACTTCTATTTCTCGGCCATTGCGCGGTGTTACGATTTTGGGAGGACCATCACAAGATTACTTGTCCTGGTTTTAGCAGTGAGATTGTGGCGACGAGAGTAACTAAGACCATTGAGCTGATGGATTTGGTTGCGAGGATTGAGGACCCGCAGTGTGAGTTGCTTCTTCTTCGAGCTTGTACTGGTATATCTAAGCTCTACTTCTCTCTTCGCACTTGCTCCCCTAGTGTTTTTGGGTCTGTTCATCTTCCTTTTGATGCCGCTCTGCGTTCTAGCTTGGAACGTATTGTCACTGCATCAGGGCCGGGTTTTGGGGATTGGCAGTGGCGCCTTGCTACTTTCCCTTTTCATCTGGGTGGCCTTGGTGTTTATGCGGCCGGAGATGTTTTGTTCTATGCTTTTATTGCGTCCCGCTTGCGATCTGCCGGTTTGCGAGCTAAGCTCCTCGCCCTTCTCGTGTTGTAGCCGCCGGCCCCGCTTTTGATGATGCCGCACGGTGTTTACTGCGACTACGGTTCGATATATTAGGTCACCCTAGTGAAATTGCCGCCCCCAAACTTATGAAGAAATTGGCGATATTTATTTCACGACGGTTGCTCTTTGCCTCGTAGACTGTTTTTTCTTTGACACCTCGCCGGATCGCTCTATGGCGGTCTCGGCAGGTTCTCACTCCTCGATTGGTTACGTGCGGTTCCTATCTCGGGGTTGGGGCGGACTATGAACGGGAGGACTTACCGTAGTGTCTTTGCCGGGTATCGCCTGGTGTTCCGTTATTCTCGGTATCTAGGCCATGTCCCGCTTGCTCTCGGGTTTTTTCTTTGGGGATGTTTTTGGGGACCACGCTGTTTCTTGTCTTTGATCTGTGGGCGTTAAACATCGGCATAACCTTGTCCGGGACACTCTCTTCGACATCTGCTATAGATCTGGTATTTCTGTGGGGAAGGAGGTTGATATCGGTTTGGTTGATGGGCATGGTGGCTCTCTTCGTCCTGCGGATTTATTGCTTTATTCTTGGGACAGGGGCGTGATGTGTGCGTCGACCCGACAGTTCTTCACCTTTGACTCGGATCAAGTTAGCGGATTTTGTGTCGGGCCGGGTTGTTCTTGATCTTTGCTCGAAAGTGTGCTAAGTATGGGGATTTGTGCGCGGTAGCGGGTTATGGTTTCCTACCTTTCTCTTTCTCTTCACTTGGGGAGTTGAGTTCGGATCTTTGTTGCCTTGCTCAAGCGGATCCGAAATTCTCGGTATCTCGGATCTTTGGGGCTCGGGTAGCCGCTTACATTTTTACTCGTATTAGCTTTACTATTGCTAAGGGTGTGGGAGCCCAGATTGTCTCTCGGCTCCCCACCAATTTCATGTAAACCTTTTATTTTTATTATAATGAAAGCTGCGCGCATTTTATTATAAAAAAAAAAAAAAAAAAAAATAATAATAATAATAATAATAATGCCCGTCTTAATTTCCGTCTAACATAAGACCGTCACATTTTCACATGTGAGGCTAATCTGTTCTCAACCAATCCCGTATCAACAACACATATCTACCTAGCTTTATTAACACTCACTAAATTAATATTTATTTCACACACACTCACTTTTTTTGACCAATCCCAACTAGTTTTCCTTTCTAAGTCCCCCTTCCTTTTCGAAAATTCCTGTAAAACAGCCAAAATACATTGAAGCAACAAAACGAGACCCATACGCCAATTTTGTCGAGCTTCAATCCCAGATTTGGACTCCATTACTTAACCTTTTCCTCTAATTTTTACACCATTCTCTTCCTCGTTCCGTCCTCATTCTTTCAAGGTAAGAAAGTTGCGGTCTTGTATGACTTTCGTTTTTGACCCGTCTTATAAAGTTTCGGTTTTGCCTCAATCTCTTTCGTTTTCTTGCTCCATGACGAAGGTTTCGAAGACCCTGCGGAATATTGAAGCTTTTAGGACCATTTATTCAAAGAATAAGGAGCGTCTAAGATAACGGTGATAGGTTACTCGACAAAGTGTCGAAATTTCGTCTTATATGTCGTTTTTCATGCTCTTATGTGTTAAAGATTGGTTCTTTATACTTTACTACTCATTTGTATGCTCGAATTTATCATGTTAAACTCCATCTTAAACCTTGTTTTAATGGCGGTCGAAATATAACTCAATATGGCTAAGTAAAAACGTGAATGAAGGAGCTGTGAGACGATTTTTGTGCTCGTTTTAGTCTATGTTTGGTTGGTGGTTCGAGCCAACTCTCTTACTCCGTCTCAAGTTTATATCCAAGTATGATATGGGTCCTTTGTATGGTTAATTTTCCGCCTTGTACCATGATTAAAAACTTGTCTTAAGACGGACACAAAACTGGAAATTGAAAAGTGAAACAAGGGACTGTTTTGGGTGTTTTTGGACGCGATTTGTGAGCTGAATTGTTGTTGGTTCGAGTCAATTTGATTGCTCAAGTCTTTTGTGCATATACATGAATGAATATGGTCTTTTGTTTGGATGAATCCGGCCTTGTAACATGCTTAAAATCTTTTCTTAAGACGGCCTCATGAATTTGCTAGAAAAACCATCTATATATAAGTGATGATGAGTGACTTTTGTGGACTGTTTTTGAGTCGATCCCACGGATGATTTGAACCAAATAGTTGATTCAGGCCTCCCTTGTATATACAGGTATGTAATGGGTTGGTGGTATGTGAGAAATTTCACCCTTTTCATGTTTAAAATTTCGTCTTAAGACGGTCACAAAAGAACTTTATAAATCGTGAAAATGGACTTTGTCGAGCAGTTTTCGCGGGCTATTTTGACGGGTTTCTTTATGCTAAATTGAACCAACTTTCTTACTATTGTCTCAAGTACACGTACACGTTGGGTTTGGGTCTCCTTTACGGGTGAAATCCGTCTCGGTTTGGCCTAGAAAACCGTCCACAGACGGCTGGACAGAAGGGGGATTTCTGCCTTTTTTTTTTGCACTACATGCTGCGTGTTTTATGATGTGCTGAGTACTACTTGCTATATCTTTCATGCTGTAATGGGGTTGGTTAAAGTAATGTGTTGATAATTTTGAAAAGAAGAAATCAGCTTTTTACCTTGTGGACTAATGTTCGATGTGGGGTGACCATGTCACAAGTTTCAATAGCATTGTTCTATTATTGTCCTTCATCAATTCATCATATTTACTTTATTGGGCTTATATGATTAAATTGTTTGGGCCAATCTTATGCTTTTTAGTAGGCTTATGAAGAAGCCACTTATATGGGTCTCCTTTTTTTTCCGTAAATTTCACATAACGTAAATTATTCATTACTACTTGTTATATTTTATTTATTTTATTTAACCGGCATGTTAATTTATGAAGTGTAATATTTATTAATATAATACTTATATGAAATATTTATTATAAGTAGTTACTTGTAGTGAGTCGTACTCTAGATAATGTCTAGTATTGCTCGGTTGTGAGGGTGTTGATTCTATCGAACACTAGGGGTGAGCCATAGGCCCTCTAGTTGCGGTATGATCGTCGGGAGTGATGTTCCCATCCGTACTTATGGTGATGTAGGCCATAAGTATGAATGTGACATTAATCATCCCGTCCCTGAGTCTTGGTCCTATCGGGTACTAGGGGTGAGCCATATGCCCTCTAGTTGCGATATGATCGTCGGAATTGATGTTCCCATCCGTACTTATGGTGAGATGCAAGCCATAAGTATGAATGTGACGTTAATAATCCCGTCCTATGTGCTTGTTTGTTGTATTTGGCCATGTTTTAAAGGTAACCGCTGAGCCAAATACTTGTTTGTTGTGCCTCGGATATGTTTTAAAGGTAACCTCTGAGTCAGGCAATTGTTTGTTGTATTTGGCCATGTTTTAAAGGTAACCGCTGAGCCAGATACTTGTTTGTTGTGTTTCGGACATGTTTTAAAGCTAACCTCTGAGTCTGACACTTGCTTGTAGTATTTGGACATGTTATAAAGGTAACCGCTAAGCCAGATACTTTATGTGTTGTGCCTCGGACATGTTTTAAAGGTAACCTATGAGTCGGGCACTTGTTTGTAGTATTTGGACATGTTTTAAAGGTAACCGCTAAGCCATATACTTTATAGATCGTGCCTTTGACATGTTTTAAAGGTAACCGCTGAGCCAAGGTACTTAAAGACTTGTGTCTCGGACTTGCTTTAAAGGTAGCCTCTGAGCCGGATGCTTTGCTTATTATGTGATGTTAGTAGTCTCTTTTCATGTATTGTATGTTGTTTGGTTTTCAAAGTTGGATGTATCATATGCCTTATCTATGATTGACTACGCATGTTTTGAATGTTTGTCTCATTTCTGAGTGCTTGCATCAAATAGTTATATTCATGATGTTCTAATATGTTCTTGTTTATCTGTGTTTCGACATTTTGTGGCTGGGAGAACCTTGAGTTACTCCCCACTGACTGTGGCGTTCATGTTTACATGAATGACAGGTTATGAAGATGCTTACGTGGGGAAGACGTGTGGGCTAGCGAGAACTAAACCCTTGGACCTTAGTTTGCTAGTTTAGAAACCCTTTATTTGTTTATTCGTGGGATATCTTTTCCCCGCTTTCTAGACTTGGGTTGTAATAACCTAAGTTTGTCTATTGTAGTATTTGTTTCATTTCTTTTTGGCACCCGCGTGTTAATATTTAACTAGTAATTTAAAAGTTTTTAAAATCTCAAAAATTTCCGCTTTAATTTATTAGTTATATTTTCCGCTTTATCGCGGGGTGTCACAGTTGGTATCAGAGCCTACGTTGCTCCCGACGCACACACGTGTACCCCAAATTTAAATGTGAACTTGACCTTGAATAATGAATGAGATATGGGTAGACTTAAGGAACTAAGGTGGTAGTATGTAGTGTATTTGCTATTTGTTAGGTTCTAACATGTTTGTTGATTGTCATCTAATAATTGTTGTGCCCTTGGATCAATGACCATGAGATTTCCCGTGTTGCGATCAAGACTTGGTGCCTAGAGTCTAAAATTGAAGATTTGTTCAACCTTCGAAGAATGCTTCTACTTCCTCGAAGATATTTCTCATTCTTTTGTACCTTGCCTTATTCTTTAGCTCTTGGTGCTTATCCTTCTTCTAAACTCTCTTCTGTTTTGCTTTGTTGTTTAGGTTTGGGATTTGAAAGGCTCAGGAAGTGTAGTGAGACGTGTCTTGGGATACTAGTGCCTAGTACTTGACTTAAAATGGATGAAATGGAATGGTGGATTTGAGGATGTAGGATTGACTAAGTAAGTCGAGTTTGTGATTGGTTTTCGTAGTCGCTTGGGATATGAGGGTTTGATAATGTGTATATTACTATACGAGAAATTTTAATTGTGGAATTATTAGTTGGTCTAAGTGAGTGATCTTGATTACTACTTGAGGTATGGAATGAGAGTGAGACTAAGCTACGTTGTTGGGAAATCTTAGCGCTTGTTTTAGTAGCTAGAAAGGATAATGGTATGGTTGACACTAGTTGGATATGAGTATAGCTTTGTTAGAACCTTTGACCTTAATCTTGTAGAAGTTGCTTCTGGATGTTTGGGAATTTGGAGTGATGAGATCACACTTATAGTGGAGTACCTTGTTTCAGGGAATGGATTAGGATGAAGTAACATGAGTGTTTTGAGGAAATACTTGGGAGTGTTATGATTATAAGTTTTGTTGTTAGGAAGTTTTCGGAACCGTTTAGGATGATGTTGTTGTTTGAGATTCGAGTACTTGTCGTTTCCTTGTTGTCTAATTTTCCTTCTCCTTTGACCATAAGCGTTACGTTCATACCTCTCTTTCTTGCTTCATCATGCTCCTCCTTTGAGTTTGGTACTTGTAACCTATGAAACTCTATCTTTGACATCCTTGTAGATTTGACTTCAATTCTTACCCTAGGAAATTCTTCATAGCTCTTTTGATTAGTTAAGTTGAATCCTTTTTGCATACCAATCTATGATGTCTAAGTTACCTTTTTTTATTCAATTTCTAAGCTCTCAAGCTACTAGTTTTGATTCGGTGTTAAAATTTTATGTTACTTTTGCAAAACCCTACCTATTTTAAAGATTTGAAAATGAAAACTTAATTTAATTCCTTAATTATCCTTTGAATATAAACTCCTTTATCATAATTTTAACTGCTAAACCCGAGATTTCTTTAAAGTTTATCCAATTTCTGTTAAATTTGATCTATTTATTATTTCTTTGTCAAAGTTTGATGTTATCTTTTCACAAACATGACTCCTTTTGAGTTTAAAACTGAAACCTTAATTTCTATTTTGGCTTTTGCAAAAGAAAATTTGAGTGGATTACCTTTTCTTTTGATTTTAACGTCGATCGGATGTTAGAACTCGTTATTAGAGACGTTTAATAACTTGTTCTACGCTTATCGGCGAATTGATTTTGTTTTAAATCTGTCTTTGACTTGGAAAGTTAGCGTTCTTGTGTGCACGACAAGAGTAATTTAGTTCCATGAATGAGGCTTATACTTTTGAAAACTCTTCGTTAATGCTTTTGAAAGCATTTTGATTATTGATTTATATCAATGATTTACCTTTCAATCTGGTTCTGTCGGAAAATTTTATTTGAAACTTTTGAAAGAATTTTAATTCTTACGATAAGTAACCTTTTAAATGTTTTGGTTACTGATTCCAAAATTCCAGTTTTATTTTATTTAGCCTTTCATTTCTCGTTTCAAGTTTCGAGGACGAAACTTTTTAAAAGGTGGGGTGATTGTAACACCCGCGAATTTCCCACTTTGACATTTAAAATTTATTAAACCATTTGATTACTTTATTTTATATTTTTGAAATATTCGATTTAATTAATTTTATGTCAAACACGATTTTTATAAAAGTAATATATAAAAGCTCATTTATATAAAAATACGTAATATTAAATTATATTTTTCGAGGCATATTTATACAAGAATTTGTGTATACGTATTTTTGGTCGGATAATAATAGTGACGATAATAATGACCATAATAATAATAATAATAATAATAATAATAATAATAATAATAATAAAAATAATAATAATAATAATAATAATAATAATAATAATAATAATAATAATAATAATAATAATAATAATAATAATAATAATAATAATAATAATAATAATAATAATAATAATAATAATAATAATAATAATAATAATAATAATAATAATAATAATAATAATAATAATAATAATAATAATAATAATAATAATAATAATAATAATAATAATAATAATAATAATAATAATAATAATAATAATAATAATAATAATGCCCGTCTTAATTTTCGTCTAACATAAGACCGTCACATTTTCACATGTGAGGCTAATCTGTTCTCAACCAATCCCGTATCAAGAACACATATCTACCTAGCTTTATTAACACTCACTAAATTAATATTTATTTCACACATACTCACTTTTTTTTTACCAATCCCAACTAGTTTTCCTTTCTAAGTCCCCCTTCCTTTTCGAAAATTCCTGTAAAACCGCCAAAACACATTGCAGCAACAAAACGAGACCCAGACGCCATTTTTGTCGAGCTTCAATCCCAGATTTCGACTCCATTCCTTCACCTTTTCCTCTAATTTTTACACCACTCTCTTCCTCGTTCCTTCCTCATTCTTTCAAGGTAAGAAAGTTGCGGTCTTGTATGACTTTCGTTTTTTACCCGTCTTATAAAGTTTCGGTTTTGCCTCAATCTCTTTCGTTTTCTTGCTCCATGACGAACGTTTCGAAGACCCTGCGGAAGATTGAAGCTTTTGGGACCATTTATTCGAAGAATAAGAAGCGTCTAAGGTAACGGTGATAGGTTACTCGACAAAGTATCGAAATTTCGTCTTATATGTCGTTTTTCATGCTCTTATGTGTTAAAGATTGGTTCTTTATACTTTACTACTCATTTGTATGCTCGAATTTATCGTTTTAAACTCCATCTTAAACCTTGTTTTAATGGGAGTCGAAATATAACTCAATATGGCTAAGTAAAAACGTGAATGAAGGAGCTTCGAGACGATTTTTGTGCTCGTTTTGGTCTATGTTTGGTTGGTGGTTCGAGCCAACTCTCTTACTTCCGTCTCAATTGTATATCCAAGTATGATATGGGTCCTTTTTATGGTTAATTTTCCGCCTTGTACCATGCTTAAAAACTTGTCTTAAGACGGACACAAAACTAGAAATTGAAAAGTGAAACAGCGGACTGTTTTGGGTGTTTTTGGACGCGATTTGTGAGCTGAAATTGTTGTTGGTTCGAGTCAATTTGATTTCTCACGTCTTTTGTGCATATACATGAATGAATATGGTCTTTTGTTTGGATGAATTCGGCCTTGTAACATGCTTTAAAACTTGTCTTAAGACGGCCTCATGAATTTGCTAGAAAAACCATCTATATATAATTGATGATGAGTGACTTTTGTGGACTGTTTTTGAGTCAATCCCACGGATGATTTGAACAAAATAGTTGATTCCCGCCTTCTTTGTATATACAAGTATGTAATGGGTTGGTGGTATGAGAGAAATTTCACCCTTTTCATGTTTAAAATTTCGTCTTAAAATGGTCACAAAAGAACTTTATAAATCGTGAAAATGGACTTTGTCCAGCAGTTTTCACGGGCTATTTTGACGGATTTCTTTATGCTAAATTGAACCAACTCTCTTACTATTGTCTCAAGTACACGTACATGTTGGGTTTGGGTCTCCTGTACGGGTGAAATCCGTCCCGGTTTGGCCTAGAAAACCGTCCCGGTTTGGCTTAGAAAACCGTCCCAAGACGGCTGGACAGAAGGGGGATTTCTGCCTTTTTTTTTGTACTACATGCTGCGTGTTTTATGCTGTGCTGAGTACTACTTGCTATATCTTTCATGCTGTAATGGGGTTGGTTAAAGTAATGTGTTGATAATTTTGAAAAGAAGAAATCAGCTTTTTACCTTGTGGACTAATGTTCGATGTGGGGTGACCATGTCACAAGTTTCAATAGCATTGTTCTATTATTGTCCTTCATCAATTCACCATATTTACTTCATTGGGCTTATATGATTAAATTGTTTGGGCCAATCTTATGCTTTGTAGTAGGCTTATGAAGAAGCCACTTATATGGGTCTCCCTTTTTTTCCGTAAATTTCACATAACGTAAATTATTCATTACTACTTGTTATATTTTATTTATTTTATTTAACCGGCATGTTAATTTATGAAGTGGAATATTTATTAATATAATACTTGTATGAAATATTTATTATAAGTAGTTACTTGTAGTGAGTCGTACTCTAGATAATGTCTAGTATTGCTCGGTTGTGAGGGACTTGATTCTATCGGACACTAGGGGTGAGCCATAGGCCCTCTAGTTGCGGTATGATCGTCGGGAGTGATGTTCCCATCCGTACTTATGGTGATGCTGGCCATAAGTATGAATGTGACATTAATCATCCCGTCCCTGAGTCTTGGTCCTATCGGATACTAGGGGTGAGCCATAGGCCCTCTAGTTGCGATATGATCGTCGGGATTGATGTTTCCATCCGTACTTATGGTGAGATGCAAGCCATAAGTATGAATGTGACGTTAATAATCCCATCCTATGTGCTTGTTTGTTGTATTTTGCCATGTTTTAAAGGTAACCGCTGAGCCAGATACTTGTTTGTTGTGCCTCGGATATGTTTTAAAGGTAACCTCTGAGTCGGGCACTTGTTTGTTGTATTTGGCCATGTTTTAAAGGTAACCGCTAAGCCAGATACTTGTTTGTTGTGTCTCGGACATGTTTTAAAGGTAACCTATGAGTCGGACACTTGTTTGTAGTATTTGGACATGTTTTAAAGGTAACCGCTGAGCCAGATACTTTATGTGTTGTGCCTCGGACATGTTTTGAAGGTAACCTCTGAGTCGGGCACTTGTTTGTAGTATTTGGACTTGTTTCAAAGGTAAACGCTGAGCCATATACTTTAGAGGTCGTGCCTTGGACATGTTTTAAAGGTAACCGCTGAGCCAAGGTACTTAAGGACTTGTGTCTCGTACTTGCTTTAAAGGTAGCCTCTGAGCCGGATGCTTTGCTTATTATGTGATGTTAGTAGTCCCTTTTCATGTATTATATGTTGTTTGGTTTTCAAAGTTGGATGTATCATATGCCTTATCTATGATTGACTACGCATGTTTTGAATGTTTGTCTCATGTCTGAGTGCTTGCATCAAATAGTTATATTCATGATGTTCTAATATGTTCTTGTTTATCTGTGTTTCGACATTTTGTGGCTGGGAGAACCTTAAGTTACTCCCCACTGACTATGGCGTTCATGTTTACATGAATGACGGGTTATGAAGATGCTTACGTGGGGAAGACGTGTGGGCTAGCGAGAACTAAACCCTTGGACCTTAGTTTGCTAGTTTAGAAACCCTTTATTTGTTTATTCGTGGGATATCTTTTCCCCGCTTTCTAGACTTGGGTTGTAATTGAAGGAAATGTAGAATCATATACATACTAACATACTCATATATGTCTAAATTAATTTGTCATAAAATTAAAACGGATTTTATGCATGCAAACAATAATAAAATAGAGGAGAAATCATGTCCTTACTTTGATGATTTCGGTTAAATGGGCACAAGAGAGATCACCTTTCTCTCTTGTTTTTGAGCTTTTCCTTATGGAAGAACAAGATCCAAGTGTAGGATCTCTCCCTAAGCTTTATACCCAAGGCTTTCTCTTAATTTAATTAATATTACAAATACTAGTATAATATTAATCAAGTAGAAAATTGAACCAAAATATTTATAAAACACTTATATATTTCGGTTTTTGGGAGGAAGAAGATGGGAGTTTTTATCTCTCTAAAAACTCTTATATTAGATTGTGTGTAGAATGAATAATACCACCATAACATTATAGTGTATATGTCAAAAATAAGAGGAAAAACCAAGTGGTTTTTCCTCTCTAAAAAACCGGCCAAGAGGAGGTGGAGATGAGCCAATGCATGGACTCATTTGTCTTCACAATGCACCATAAGCTTGCATGGCTACTAAAGCAAAACAATCATTATGTTTAGCTACTAATTAAACAATTAATTAGCTTAATCCTCTTCTTGTAATTTCGGTCCATTTGATAATATGGATTCCATATTATTTTTGTCAATTGTCAATATGTCACATGTCATATGTGACATAAATTTGTTATGTATTTTTAACATATTAAAAATCAACGTATTAATAAAAATACGTCACATACAAAAAATCGACTTAGTAATTTCATAATTACTTGTGCCAAAATATTTTACCATTTATAAATCACAACAGATTGTATTTATAACAATTCATTCAAATTTAATTGTTACATTAAACAATTTATTTCATCCGAGTAATTATACAATTTAATTACTCAGACCGTATCTCATTTAATCACATTTCAATTTGATACGTAAATTTTACTTCCAAAATCGTCCGTCAATTTTCAAGTAATTTAATTAACTCGCAACATAATACGATTAATTAAATAATCAATTAAGAGTGTTGCCCTATAGGTATGACCTAGGGGGTCAACTGATCACCACCGTCACACGACAGTAATGTCAAACTCTAGTCAGCCAATCATTACCGATATATGTTGACCAGTTGACAGTAACAAAATTACTTCCCAATTGTATTCTATATAATGAGATTTAAACATGTGATCATCATGATCAACAGTCGTGATCGCATTATTGTCGGAGGACACATATTCCAAGAATCTCCCACTTGTCCTCGACAAGTGTGCGTCACCAATTCTCTTGTCCTATTACTATCTCCCACTCAATGCAAGGTGTCTTTCAGGTCGTACTTGCAAGTGATCATATCGAGAGTGGTTTCCTCGATCTGGAGAATAACTGTTTGACCGGACTTATCTATCATAGATACTTTCCGAGCGTGGCCACGCATTTCCAGTTCATTACTCCTCGAGTGGCCCTGAGATATTGGTATAACCCTGACTAGGGGTGGACAATTCCTATCGCACTCATTCCCTTCGACTAGCCACAGCCATCATAACCCAAAATATGCCCATTTGACCCCATTTACGAAGGTCGTAGTAACACAAATGAAAGTTAATCAAATCGTGCCATCTTAGGCGAATAGTCTTTAGTCAAAAGAATCGACTCATTCGAATACTATAGTAGCTCTCGCCACGACCAGGCTATATAAATTTGCCAGAACTCTATAAGCGGTCATTAGGCCCGACAAAATGTTCCTAACAGTCTGCCTATGTGATCAACTAGTCATCTCACATGACTCTATGGCACTTGAACTTGCCATCAATCGCATCACACTCTAGTCACTTCGAGACGTCACCTCATACAAGTAACTATGGGCAAAAACAATGTTAATCCATGTTCACTTTAACGGGGTTCAATTGTCTCTACAACCCGTTTGGATATAACAATGTACAAGGTGAGTTAATAATAACTCAAACGACAAAAGTCGACATCACACTCGGGTAGTCAATATCATATTACAACCTTGTGATGTATATAAGTGTAAACACTCATTGACTGCAATAGAAGTTTAACATCCTATGTGTCCATGTGTTCAAACTTCTCACACTTGCAATCTCCTTCACATTCATGTTCTCTCTCATAGCATGAATCTTACCAAGTACACATCAAGGTTCCCGACCTTGGTTTCGGTTCTTTAACTTGAAAGAACTTTCTTATCGACTATCACATAACGAACGAATTTGTGATGAATAATATAACTTGTACTGATCAAGTATTCCATCCACACACAATGCACTAGGTATATGTTTTGTAGAATCTTGTAACAATTTGTCAGGATTATTAGCTTAGCACTTCTCACAAGTCCTAGCTTTACTAGGAAAGATTGTTTTTGAATAACCTCTTATTCAACCAAGCATCTTTCCAAAACTTCTCATTTCTCTTTCTGGGCTTGAAAGATTTGGGGATTCTCATAAATCCTTACATCTGCTCGGACTTCCTATAATGTGCAACCTCTTATCACATAATAGAGTATTCCGTCAAACACCGAAATCGCTCATCGGATTCTACTTGAGAATTCATGACGTTTCTATTATGGCTTACCAATGATCATCATGCTCTGATGCATATGATTCATAATTGGACATGTGCATGATTATTCTAATGGCGGAAACATTAGTAGCTAATAATCATGAGATCAACCGTTCATAGGTTCAATGAACGACCATGACTGCTAATGGCAATTCCATTTTCATCTACATGAATAACCTATGTGAATGTTGATACGATGTGTATCTCTTAATACTAATCCAACATCCCTTGATGTAATTGGATTCATCATTGTCCATTTTCATCCAGAATTGAAAACTCAAAAGCTTCTTTATAGAAGAAGGTATTAGCTCGTCATTCTTTAATGAGTGATGAGTCGTAAATATTCAATGGATGATAGCTCCCACTAAATTCCATGTCTTCACATGAGAATTTCCTAACTCCCACTCAATTCTACACATTTCGAAATTGACTTCTCAATCGAAATTTATTCAAGAATTGAAATATAAATTGCATTGCCAAGTTATTAAGATAGAACCATATATGTTCCCATCATATCCTTTCAAAATACCTATTTTGAAGTGGTCTCATCTTAACCTTACGGAAAGAGACACACACTCATGTCATAATGATGTGTAGTAATGTCATTTTCAAATATAAACAATATTTAGAATACGTCCTTCGCAAATACCCTTTTGGAAGGAGGTTTAACCATTTCATAGTGAGGTTAAACAATGACATTTGCGTGGTTAAAACTTTGGCCATTGAAGATATCGGTATATCATTCTTTGCAACTCGATCACAACTAGTATGTAACTTTGGTTCATTTAGGCTCTTAAGTAAATCTCAAGGTTGAAACTATTGGTCAAATGTTTCATAAACTTAGTCAAAAACTTGTTAAGACTTTACATTAGTCATTTTCTTCCAAAACTTTCTTTTGGTCTCCTCGTGTAGTTATCTTGAGAAAATTCTCTTATGATTACTACACTTGGTCTCTTTAGTCATATAGAACCTACTAGAGACTATAGATCTCATCTATTCGGCATACTATGTAAATAGATATACCTTCATTCAAATCATTCTCTCTTGCGTAGATCTTCATTTACACAAGTACACAATTTTATCTTGCCTTGTGATCATTCTCTCTTGCGTAGATCTTCATTTACACAAGTACACAATTTTATCTTGCCTTGTGTGTTGTGTCCTCATTTTTCTCCCACTCTATCTTTAGAATGAATACACTATAGATTCAAAGATAGCATATGAGACACAAATTAATGATGTTGAAGTATAAGGAGAACTATCTCATAGATAGACTAATAGTTATTGATTTCATATGTGTACTTGGTGATTGACATACCTTTAAGAGAGTTCATAGACTCAAAATCGCTTCATAAATGATCATACACAAGCCTTAAGCATGTGGACATATAATGAAACCCGTCATTATAATTGTCTATTAGATCACCTTTAAGTGAATAATCTTATGTTTCAAAACGCAAGCATTTTAAAGATGAAATTTAGAACATTAAAAGGATAAATGATAAAACGGGTGACTTGGGTTGCAAACCAAGTCACCATCATCCAAAATACAACTCATTATCCAAAATGCCTTTCCATGTCGAACACGGAAACTTAAAGTTCTAAAATCCAAAACATTACTTAAATTAAGACAATGAAAAACAAAGCTCCATAAAAGCTATCTTTAGCTTCTCCATGGTTTCTCATGCTTGTTTTTCTTTTCCCTTGTCTTTGCTTGGTGGAGGCCCTATTTACAATAAAAAGGGAGATACATTATCACAACTTTGCATCATAATACCATAGTTGAATTAGAAACATAAAAGAAGGTTAGTCATTTACCTACTGGAGTGATCTTTCCAGCTTTGATATCACCAAGGTATTTGGAACAATTTCTTTTCCAATGACCCATGCCATTACAATAATGGCATTTATCAAGAGGACTCTTCTTGACTTTGGATGTGCTAGCTTCACAAGACTTAGCTTTGGTGAATGTGGGAGCTTGCTTTTTACCCTTCCTTCCACTCTTCTTGAATTTCCCCTTACTCTTAGTGCTTATGTTAAGCACATCCTTGGGAGGGTTCACATTTAACCCCATGTCCCTCTAGGCTTGCACAAGTAACTTGTGCAACTCCTCAAGAGACACATCCTTGTCTTGCATGTTGAAATTCACCCGGAATTGCACATATGCCCTGACTTTGGACAAGGAGTGTAGTATCCTATCTACGATGAGTTCTTTGGGGATTTCAACCTTTTGAATTTTCAAGGTCTCGACAAGCTCCATGAGTTTGAGCACATGAGGGCTAACCTTTTGGCCCTCTTTGAAGTCGAGATCAAAGAATGCCGCGGCCGCCTCATATTGGACGATCCGCGGAGTTTGTGAAAACATGGTCACAAGTTTGGAGTAAATCTCATTAGCATTGCCCATTTTAAAGGCTCTCCTTTGGAGGTCCGCCTCCATCGCAAATATCAAGACATTTTTCATTGCGGCGGACTCCTTTTGGTAAGTCTCATAGGCTTCCCTAGTGGCCGCGGTGGACCTAGTGGAGGGTTCGGGTGGAGAGGCCTCAGTAAGGTAACGAAGCTTGTCGTCACCTTCGGCGGCTAATTTGAGTTGGGCATCCCATTCGGAGAAATTTGACCCATTCTTTTCAAGTTTACATCGATCCATAAAGGATCGGAGCCAAGACGAACTAGCGAGTGGTGTAGCATTAGGAGTTGGTGTTGATGTTGCCATTTGTTATGAAAAAGAAGTGGTCTACAAAACAAAATATAAGGAGTAAAACAAATGTCGTTTTAATAATACTCGAAAAAATGTATGATTTAAACAAGTTTTATGCATTTTTCTAGTGACCTCTACCCAACTAGATAAATGATTCCAAGACCCAAATTCATATCGACTTAGGCACGGGGTAGCCGATGAAACCTTTATCAATATAACTCGGTGGATTAACTTTTAATTGATTCTACTTTTAGAACTCTTGGTCGATAAAATTACTCTAATATTTATCTATAGCCCAAAACACATCAACAAGGGCACGGGGTAGCCGATGAAACCCTTATCGATTACTTTTGTTGAGTTCAATCCAAATTTCGAATAAATGTGTCCATTATCCAAACCCACATTAACTTAGGCACGGGGTAGCCGATGAAACCCTCATCAACATGAATTCGGTGGATTAGACATTTATCACCCACTTCCCCTATGTAACAAGGTTTGTACCCCGGGGTAGCCGAGTGCACTCCCTCGCGAAATAGGTTTTCATGGTTTCTACTATTTGGTAAGGCTATGTCTCAATTAATTGTTTTAGCGAGAGGTCATGTCAATTTATTATCTATCACGTTTTAAGTGAACTAAAGCGGTGAACTACGATAATTTTAATTGACACGGTCGATAAACTCAATAAAATAAGGATGCATGTTTTAGTTATGGCGATTTAGCAATGCATGTGACATAAAATAAAATGCAAGCATAAAGATAAATAAATCCTAGTATGGCCTTTCCTAAAATAGAAAAACTTATTTAACTATTACATATTCGGAAACCAACTCCATTGGTCCCTTGAACTTCGGTTGTGGCACGCATCTCGAGGTAACACCGTCTTTATGTATCGCCATTCTTGAAGAAATTCGTCTTTGGGTACTCCGGAATGAATAAAATTACATAATAAATTACATAATTTCCTATTATACATTTGTAACTAAAATAAAATAAATCTATTAAATTACAAAACGGTGATACGAGATCACAATAAAAATTACAACCGAATCGATATTCCCATACATTTCGGGAAATACCAATTAAAATCTAAGGCCATACTAAGTAAAATTACATAATTCAAAAATTACATAAATTAAAATATGACAATCATAAAGAAAATGCAGCATTATAATATGTATGAACATGCTCAATTTTTATGCTAAATCGCCTTTAAATAGCCAATATCGTATACTACCCGGTTTTTACGGATTTGCGTGATTTCAACATTTTATAATCACAAAAATACATAAACTCATATTTATGCATAAGTTAATTACCCTAACCTCTTGGGACTCAAAATTTAGTCTTCACTAATAATTTGACCATAATTAACCAATATTTTATAAAATTGTTCATAAATGGTCCAAAATTACAAAAATAAGCTATTAAACTTCAAATAAATCACAAAATTTCAAATAAATTCAAAATTTGAAATTTAAACTCATGAACATTCTGGAAAAATTCCATGACACTCATAATGTTCAAAATTTTAGGTTAAAAATTTCGAAATTTTTCCGGAAAAACAATGTTGCGGTTTATCGATTTTTAATAAAATAATCATAAGAAACACGGAAAAAATTATTCTCACTAACTTTTCAATTTTAGATCTGAAAAAGATAATAAAATGCAACATTATACGTTTTTCCTAAGTCATAGATTATGTTTTATTAATATTCCACTAATAATGTCACTATTTATGCTATTTTTTTTCAAAAATTCATAAATCATGCAAAAAGACTTCTTTATAGCCAATTATTTTACACACATCTTGTAAAATTGCATGTGACAACATATTAATTTTCTATGACCAGATTCGAAATTTAACTCATATTAACCTATTTTTCACTTAAATCCGAATTTAATAATGAAAAATTCATTTTTCGAGCATAACAAGTCCAAAAATTATGAAACTTTACAGGTTATCTCAAAATAATATATGTAACAACATATCCAAAAACCAACTGAAAATTCGAAGTATAGCTAATTTTAGACCAAAAATGACATTTTTACTCATAAAATCACATTTAAATGTCATTATAATGAAATATGAACAATAAAAATCCGTAAAATTAACCAAAATATCCTAAAACATTTTAGGACCAGAAATATTAACATGCATGGATTGATTTCGTGATATCTCATAATAACACAAATTTTACAAGTTTTATTTGTTATTCTTATAACTCGGAAAAACTTTTAACCGATTTGCATGCAAACAACCGTGGCTCTTGATACCGATTGAAGGAAATGTAGATTCATATACATACTAACATACTCATATATGTCTAAATTAATTTGTCATAAAATTAAAACGGATTTTATGCATGCAAACAATAATAAAATAGAGGAGAAATCATGTCCTTACTTTGATGATTTCGGTTAAATGGGCACAAGAGAGATCACCTTTCTCTCTTGTTCTTGAGCTTTTCCTTATGGAAGAACAAGATCCAAGTGTAGGATCTCTCCCTAAGCTTTATACCCAAGGCTTTCTCTTAATTTAATTAATATTACAAATACTAGTATAATATTAATCAAGTAGAAAATTGAACCAAAATATTTATAAAACACTTATATATTTCGGTTTTTGGGAGGAAGAAGATGGGAGTTTTTATCTCTCTAAAAACTCTTATATTAGATTGTGTGTAGAATGAATAATACCACCATAACATTATAGTGTATATGTCAAAAATAAGAGGAAAAACCAAGTGGTTTTTCCTCTCTAAAAAACCGGCCAAGAGGAGGTGGAGATGAGCCAATGCATGGACTCATTTGTCTTCACAATGCACCATAGGCTTGCATGGCTACTAAAGCAAAACAATCATTATGTTTATCTACTAATTAAACAATTAATTAGCTTAATCCTCTTCTTGTAATTTTGGTCCATTTGATAATATGGATTCCATATTATTTTTGTCAATTGTCAATATGTCACATGTCATATGTGACATAAATTTGTTATGTATTTTTAACATATTAAAAATCAACGTATTAATAAAAATACGTCACATACAAAAAATCGACTTAGTAATTTCATAATTACTTGTGCCAAAATATTTTACCATTTATAAATCACAACAGATTGTATTTATAACAATTCATTCAAATTTAATTGTTACATTAAACAATTTATTTCATCCGAGTAATTATACAATTTAATTACTCAGACCGTATCTCATTTAATCACATTTCAATTTGATACGTAAATTTTACTTCCAAAATCGTCCGTCAATTTTCAAGTAATTTAATTAACTCGCAACATTATACGATTAATTAAATAATCAATTAAGAGTGTTGCCCTATAGGTATGACCTAGGGGGTCAACTGATCACCACCGTCACACGACAGTAATGTCAAACTCTAGTCAGCCAATCATTACCGATATATGTTGACCAGTTGACAGTAACAAAATTACTTCCCAATTGTATTCTATATAATGAGATTTAAACATGTGATCATCATGATCAATAGTCGTGATCGCATTATTGTCGGAGGACACATATTCCAACAGTAATAACCTAAGTTTGTCTATTGTAGTATTTGTTTCAATTCTTTTTGGCACCCGCGTGTTAATCTTTAACTAGTAATTTAAAAGTTTTTAAAATCTCATAAATTTCCGCTTTAATTTATTAGTTATATTTTCCGCTTTATCGCGGGGTGTCACAGTAATAGTTACCTAGTAGCCATATAGATTATCCTTAAGTGCTTGAGAAAGCATTAAGGATGTAAAGTTAAGTGTTTTTGATACAATTCACTAATTTGTGTAAGGGCTTACACTAATGACTGTTGAGATTGCGCAAGGTTTCCGACAAAACCGTATTCAAAACACATAAAGATGGTTAAGAAACCATTGTGGCAATGTTATTTAAGAAATAGATTTGCTAGAATCGTTGTAGGCAATAAAGAACAATGAGAGATATTTACAACGGAAATTGAGTACACTTGCAATCATGAGATGTGCAAGCAGGATGAGTCCCGCACACTATGAAAACAGTGGGAGCTATTCTAAGGCAAGAGAGCCTATGTCTAGATTGGATCTAGACACGTACTCAGAATGTTTTTGTAATACAAGTGTATGCATTACGAAAGGAAAACAAGTGTGTAGCAAGGTTGAGCAAGGAGTTGCTTAAACCTACTAACCAATGCCTATTCATAGGCTTAACATGATGAGTCATGTCATTTCAATTGGATTGAGATGAACAACTACATACAAGATCTAAATTAGATTATAGAATATTAAGTAGTAATCAGGTATTGACTACTCATATGATAATCACATTTATCGTTTGAGTTATCATTAACTCATTTTGGACTTTGTTATATCCAATGGGTTGTAGAGACAATCATGAACCCCATTAAAGTGAACTGGATTAACATAGTATTCGCCCCTAGTTGCTTATATAAGGTGACGTCTCGAAATAACTAGAGTGTGATGCGATTGATGGCAAGTTCAAGTGTCATAGAGTCATAAAGAGATGACTAGTCGATCACATAGGCAGACTGTGAGGGACACTCTGTCGGGCTTATGACCGCTTATAGAGTTCTGGCAATTTTTATAGCCTGGTCGTGGCGAGAGCTACTATGGTATTCTTATGAGTCGATTCTTTGACTAATGACTGTTCGCCTAAGATGACACAGTTTCAGAGTGACTTTGATTTATGTTCAGCGACCTTCGTAATTGGGGTCTAATGGGCATGTTTTGGGTCATGATGAGCTGTGGCTAATAAAAGGGAAGAGTGCAATAGGAATTGTCCATCCCCGTCAGGGTTATCTTATATCTCAAGGCCACTCGAGGAGCAATGAACTGGAAATGCGTGGCCATGCTCGGAAGGTATCTATGGTAGATAAATTCCGGCCAGCAAGTTATTCTCCAGATCGAGAAAACCACTCACGATATGATCAAATGCAAGTACGACCTGCAAGACATCTTGCATTGAGTGAGAGATAGTAATAGGACAAGAGAATTGGTGACGCACACTTGTCGCGGACAAGTGGGAGATTGTTGGAGTATGTGTCCTCGACAATAATGCGATCACATGTTTCAATCTCATATTAAGAATACATAAGGGAATGTAACATTTTGTTGTCAACTGATCCACATTAATCGGTAATGATTGGCTGATTAGAGTTTGACATTACTGTCGTGTGACGGTGGTGATCAGTTGATCCCTTAAGGTCATACCTCCAGGGAAACATTCTTAATTGACTAATTAATTAATTGTATGACGATACAAGTTAATTAATTCCTTAAAATTGAACAAATGATTTTGTGAGTAATTTAATGTATCTTATTGTAATTCGATTAAATAAGATTCATTCTAAGTAATTAAATTGTTTTATTACTTAAGGTTTATTTATTGTTTATGAAACAATTGAAATAAGAATGAATTCATTATTATAAATACAAGTAGGTGTGATTTATAATTATATAACCCATTTTATGTAATAGTAATTGTGAATTACTAGTTAATTTTTGCATGTGATTTATTTTGTTTATATAATAATTTTTAATTTTTTAAAGATGCATTATTTAAACAACATGTCTAGTAACATGTGCAATATGTCATACAATACATATTAACAAATTGACAAAGTTAAAATGGATCCATATTATCCATATGTGCCGTGAAAATGAAGGGAAGTAGTTTGTTGTGCTTAATTATTATAATTAGTGGGATACATGATCATTGCCTACTAATTATAGCCTTGCATACCTATTGTTCTTGTGAAGAGCAACTAGAAAATCTATTGGGCACTCTTTCCCCTCCCTCTACCCGGCCACCCTAGAGAAGATAAGGGTTTCTCTTCTTATTTTTAAGACTAATTCATTCTAATATAATTCATTCACTTGAATACAACCTTATCTCTCTACTTCTTGTTGAACAAAAACATAAACTCTCACAAAATCACTAATATTATTCTCTTAATACTAGAAGTAGTATACTTATAATATTAGTAGTATTTTTAAGGGTACAAATATTAATTCTAGTAATCAAATTAATATTTGTATTAAGGAGGTTTTCTTGGTACAATTCTTGAGGAGAGATTCTAAATTGAATCTTGTTCATCCATTAGGAAAGCTCAAGAACTAAGTAAGGTAGGAGACCTTACTAGTTCCCTAATAGCTGAAAATACATACGTAAGAAACCGATTTTTCCTAACTCTTGTATATTGTTTTGCATGCATAAGATCTAGAATTAATTTTATGACTAAATTATTTTATCACATATTCAATATGTAAAGTTTAGAGATTAACGAATCCTTACAAGTGGTATCCACAAGCCTTGAGAAGGTAGATACTACGCGAGGAGACCAAAAGAAGATGTTCTTGAGGATACTACGCGAGGAGACCAAAATAAGATGTTCTTGAGGATACTACGCGAGGAGACCAAAAGAAGATGTTATTGAGGATACTACGCGAGGAGACCAAAAGAAGATGTTCTTGAGGATACTACAAAAGGAGACCAAAAGAAGATGTTCTTAAGGATACTACTCGAGGAGACCAAAAGCAGATGTTCTTAAGGAAACTATATGAGGACACCAAAAGAAGGCGTTCTTTTGAAATTTAGATCATGATCCATGAAGTTACAAGAGATCTTAAAATTCGACATTTTACTTATGAGCCCTATGAAACTAAAATCTATGCAATTAAATGGATTTATTTGGGATTGTTGAGACCAATCCAAAGTAAATAGAAGTTTATGATTAAGAGTTGCATAGAGTGGCATGTTGATGTCTATAAGAACTAAGTTAATTGTTAACTAAGCTAAGGATTCAAAACATTGCTATTCATTATGAAAGAAAGTAAAGTATCAAAGCCACTTCCTAAATGGGTATTTTGAAAGTGATATGTGAATGACATATATGGTTTTGATTAATACTAGAGAAGCAATGAATATTCCATTATGTAATGTTTCCATGGAGAAACATGTGTACACATGGACTTGAGTGGGAGAAAATGAGTGTCATGTTTAGACATGAAGTTCAGTGGGAGCGATCATCCTCCATGAATCGTATGACTTATTACTCATTAAATAAAAAAAAAATGACGTGCAAATAGGTTTTCAATTCTGGATGATATTTGGCATTATGTATATCTAATATAACATGAGATGTTGGATTGACACTTAGATAGGTATCTTATGATGATAATGATCATTCTTAATACAATCAGTTAAGTAGGTTGTTCATACTGATGAAATTTGAATTATCATAGAGCTATGATTATTCACTTGAACCTAAGAACTATTGTCTACATGAATGTGATTACTAATGTTTCCGCCATTAGTATAATCATGTACACCATTATGCATATGTCCTAGATGAATTAAATGCTTGGAGCATGATAAGTCGATAACAAGTCTACCCATATGAGAGTTGTTGGTAAGCCTTAAGGAACCGTCATGAATTCTCTAGGAGAACTAGTGATCTGTTCTATAGTTTGGAAGAGTTATAAGTTGTGTGTTAAGAAGTTACACAAACTCAAGTTTCCAAACTCATTTGGATTTGTGAAAATCCCAGGCAGATTATTGACATAAGGAGTGCAAGACTAGAAAAGAGTATTCTATTGTCATCCATTGCAAGTTTCTACGAAATGAACCTAAGTGCGTTGTGATTAAGTGGTGGACGTTAAAACTATAAGTAGTGTTGTCTACCGAAACCCACATCACAAGTTATGTGATAACACTAATAGCTTCTTTTAAGCTTAAGAACCTATGTTTAGTATGAAGTCTAGACATCTACTTAGTAAAAATTCATGCTATGAGGGATAACATGAAGTTGAAGGAAATCGCAATTCGGAAAAGTTTGAACACTTGGACACATGGTATGTTCACAAACTAAACTTTTATTGTGTCATACAAGTGCATAAGTGCACTAATGATTATAAGACATGGAGTAGCAGCATGGTATTGACTACTCATGTGTGATAATCACATTTATTGTTTGAGTTATTATTAACTCATCTTATACCTTGTTACATCCAATTGGGATTGTTGGGACAATATTGAACCCCATTAAAGTGAACTGGATTAACATAGTATTCATCCCTAGTTACTTACATGAGGTGACATCTCGAAGCAACTAGAGTGTGATGCGATTGATGGCAAGTTCAAGTGCCATAGAGTCATAAGAGATGACTAGTCGATCACATAGGCAGACTGTGAGGGACACTCTGTCGGACCTATGACCGCTTATAGAGTTCTGGCAATTTTTATAGCCTGGTCGTGGCGAGAGCTACTATGGTATTCTTATGAGTCAATTCTTTGACTATTGACTGTTCGCCTAAGATGGCACAGTATCAGAGTGACTTTGATTTGTGTTCGGCGACCTTCGTAATTGGGGTCTAATGGGCATGTTTTGGGTCATGATGAGCTGTGGCTAATCAAAGGGAAGAGTGCAATAGGAATTGTCCATCCCCGTCAGGGTTATCTTATATCTCAAGGCCACTCGAGGAGCAATGAACTGGAAATGCATGGCCACGCTCGGAAGGTATCTATGGTAGATAAATTCCGGTCAGACAGTTATTCTCCAGATCGAGAAAACCACTCACGATATGATCAAATGCAAGTACGACCTGCAAGACACCTTGCATTAAGTGAGAGATAGTAATAGGATAAGAGAATTGGTGACGCACACTTGTCGCGGACAAGTGAGAGATTGTTGGAGTATGTGTCCTCGACAATAATGCGATCACATGTTTAAATCTCATATTAAGAATACATAAGGGAATATAACATTTTATTGTTAACTGATCCACATTAATCGGTAATGATTCGCTGAATAGAGTTTGACATTACAGTCGTGTGACGGTGGTGATCAGTTGATCCCTTAAGGTCATACCTCTAGGAAAACATTCTTAATTGACTAATTAATTAATTGTATGATGATACAAGTTAATTAATTCCTTAAAATTGAACAAATGATTTTGTGAGTAATTTAATGTATCTTATTGTAATTCGATTAAATAAGATTCGTTCTAAGTAATTAAATTGTTTTATTACATAAGGTTTATTTATTGTATATGAAACAATTGAAATAAGAATGAATTGATTATTATAAATACAAGTAGTTGTGATTTATAATTATATGACCCATTTTAAGTAATAGTAATTGTGAATTACTAGTTAATTTTTGCATGTGATTTATTTTGTTTATATAATGATTTTTAATTTGTTAAAGATGCATTATTTAAACAACATATCTAGTAACATGTCCAATATGTCACACAATACATATTAACAAATTGACAAAGTTAAAATGGATCCATATTATCCATATGTGCCGTGAAAATGAAGGGGAAGTAGTTTGTTGTGCTTAATTATTATAATTAGTGGGATACATGATCGTTGCCTACTAATTATAGCCTTGCATACCTATTGTTCTTATGAAGAGCAACTACAAAATCTATTGGGCACTCTTCCCCCTCCCTCTACCCGGCCACCCTAGAGAAGAGAAGGGTTTCTCTTCTTATTTTTAAGACTAATTCATTCTAATATAATTCATTCACTTGAATACAACCTTATCTCTCTACTTCTTGTTGTTGAACAAAAACTTAAACTCCCACAAAATCACTAATATTATTCTCTTAATACTAGAAGTAGTATACTTATAATATTAGTAGTATTTTTAAGGGTACAAATATTAATTCTAGTAATCAAATTAATATTTGTATTAAGGAGGTTTTCTTGGTACAATCCTTGAGGAGAGATTCTAAATTGAATCTTGTTCATCCATTAGGAAAGCTCAAGAACTAACTAAGGTAGGAGACCTTACTAGTGCCCTAATAGCCGAAAATACATATGTAAGAAACCGATTTTTCTTCACTCTTGTATATTGTTTTGCATGCATAAGATCTAGAATTAATTTTATGACTAAATGAATTTATCACATATTCAATATGTAAACTTTTGAGATTAATGAATCCTTACAGGAATAAAGAAGTCCAAGGTATTACCAAATTCCGAAGACTTGGGGAGCAAGCAAGGAACCCTATATGTGAAGCTTCCCTATATAAGCATGAGAATGTAAGACCTAAGATTCATTCATAAATACACATAAGAAACCCTAGAATACAAAGGAACTCCATCGCAAGCTCGTTTCTCCATTGTACTCCCAATTCGATTATAGTGCAAATCTTTGTGGGATTTCGTCTCCCCCTGCGGTTGTTTCCGACATCGGGTTCCGCATCACCAATATCTCTTGTGTTCGTTATTCAACTTTAGTCAAATATCATACCTATATCGCGACAACACTCAAACAAATCATAAAACATAAACTCGTAATATTGATTAGGCACTAATACCGATTTAACCCTAATTGGTAGAAATTTACCAAAACACAACCCACGATGTTTTGAGCAGTGTCAGGTGGAACAAGACTCCAGGTGCTATTCTTGATAAGAGCGGAGTAGTGTTGGTCAGAGAGGGCTTGGTGAAGGGTACGAGGTTCAGGAGAAGAGAGGAGAGCAAAAGGGTTCATCATGGTGCTAGGTTTGAAGCTATAATTGGTTGAGCGGGTAGCATGTAGGGGAGGTGGTGGAGGAGGAGGGGGTGGTGCTGGCGAGGGAGGTGGGGAAAGAGCAGGTGATGTAGGTGAAGATTGGTTGAAGGCAGACGTGTGGGTGGAGGATTGGGATAAAACAGGGGACGAGGGAGGGGAGTGGGTACGGGCAGAGGACTAAGTAGTGGCAGAGGAGTGTGAAGGTGTCGTAGGAGAGTTGGGTTAAGATGTAGAAGGGGAGTCGAAGGGGTGTGGTGAGGCGGAGGGCGAGGCAACGGGTATGTGGTGTGGTTGAGGGTCATGAATAGTTGGTGGGGTGGGAGGAATGGCGAGGAGATCGGTGTGGGTGTGGTGTGTGTCTAACATCAAGATGAGACGCCATTGAGAAGGTGTAGGAAGATCTTGATTGGTTTCGGAGGAGGTACAGAATGGATACTGGGTGTCGACAAATTTCACATGGCGAGATGTGTAGATGTGATCATTTGTCTGGTCAAGACATAGGAAGGCGTGTTGGGTCGGAGAATATCCAAAAAACACGCAGGGTATGGATAATCTTGGGTCGAGTTTGTTGGAGGTATACGATTTGAGCCATGGGTAACAAATGCAGCCGATGTTGTAAAGGGAGAAGTATTTAGGCGGTGATTAGAAAAGGAGATGATATGGGGCGGAGTTGTCGAGTGTTGGTATCGGGATTCTTTTAATGAGGTAAGTGGCAGTTTGAAAGTCAAGACTCCAATATTTTAGAGGTAGTGAGGCATGGTCCAGTAGTGCGAGTCCAGTTTCTACCACGTGTCGATGTCGATGCTCCGCATAGCCATAGTGCTCAGGGGTGTGAGGGGGAGAAGTGAGATGTGAGATTCGGTTAGAGGCTAAAAATGGGGCTAGTGATGTGACTCATATTTACGCACATTTAGTCCCCTAACTAGCCTCGTTCCTATGCTTTCTAGCATCCATTAGGGTTGTTTCTTATCTTTAGCTTCCTATTATGCATATTCTATGAGGTTTTGTGCCCTTGGTAGGAGAGGAGTGCTAGCCTTGCATAAATGGAGAAAAATGGAGCTAAATTGATCTCATCTAACGACCAAGCAACGAGGAGGAGACCAACACTAAAGGCCTAAGTCAATAAAACAAGTAAATGGGCAATGATGAAGGACCCTACGACCCCTCAAGGATCCCCACGAGTTAAGGGGAAACCAAGTGAAAGAAGAAGCAAAACTGCCCTTCACGACAGGCGTCCCAGAGCCTGGACGGGCGTCACAATGCTCAGAACAGGCGTCTTCAAAGCAGGACGAGCGTCCCTCATTGCAGGATGAGCGTCCATAAGAGGAAGCTCGTGCGTCCCATGCCAGGACTTGTAAGGCGTTGGACTTCATTTAAGGAGCTTAATCTTCATTTAACCCCTTAGTTAACCTAATACTTGTACTTAGTATAAATACTCCCTTGTAATAGGAGATTAGTAACAAGTTATTTAGCAGATTAAGACAATTCAATTAGAGATTATACATCAATTAGCTTAATTATACTTTAATCCTTCCTTAGTTATTGTTCAAGAATTCTTAGATCTAGTTGGGTAATTGAAGATTATTTGGGTTTATTGGAGAATTGACAACTCTTCATCATCAATCAAGTTTTCTTCTATTATTCTTTCCTTTCCATTTGTTCATCTTAAGATTGATACAATTTCTTTACTCTTTACTTAATCCTTGTTTATTGATTTACTCTTTCATCATATTTATACTTGTTAAGATGATTGACACCATTGTTAACATGTTTACCATGATAATGATGAGTAGTTCCCTAACTAGGGTTAGTGGGGGATTAGGGGAGTTAATAATGGGGTAGATCTATACTTAAGAAGTTCATATGAATGCTTATTTGTTATAGTTTCAACGTATGCACATGTTATGCTTGATGAAATGCTTGTGTAGATACCCAATATCTGCTGAGACTCCAACAAACACCCGATGATTATCGGACTATAACATGCTTTGGAATCGCGACGTTTGATCGACAGTTTGTGTACAACTTTAAGTCGGAAAACTTAAAACGATTTCGAAAATAAAACATTTCAAAACTTTTCAAAAGTACCTGGAGTGTTTAATGCATGACGACGGGGTCGCAATGACACTAAGTAGAGTCAAAACCGACACCGGACCAAAAACCGACTCAAAAATTCAAATACCGACTCCAACAACGAGTCAAACCGAGTCAACCACCAAAAACAAAACATTCAAAGCCTTATATACTAAGAATTCCCGGATTCATGAATTGTCAAGTACCAAACATGTGACTACAAATCCTAGGATAGAAAAAATCATGATTGCACTTGTGTGAAAGCGACAAGACAACTCGAAGACCCGCTACGTGGCTCGCACCTTTTTTAGCAGCCCAGGTGGCCACGTCGCTCAAAACTCACACAACCACTCATTTTCCTATAAATACCCCTCAAATGCCACCATTTGAGAACTTACGCGAGTGTCCGCCCTCTCTTTTCTCCCTTAAAATTCTCGACTCGACTTCTTAAGTCACAATCCGACGCGTATTTACGACCTACCGATCGTAAATACAAGTCTTACACATTGTTTGGTACCGTCATCGTGCATTAAATCACTTGACCGACCACTTCGACCACTACACCGTCACTAATCTTAAAACACTCTTTTTACTTACCAAAACGGTTTTAAACCGAGTTTTTTCCGACCAAACGAGTTGTTACACTTACGTCGGTCACTCGCCATAACCAAACATGTAAGTATGAGGGTGTAAAAATCCTTCTTTTATCATGTTTTTATTTGTTTCATGACTACAAAATGCTAAAACATGCATAACATGAACCAAAACATGGAATAAACGAGCCAAAACTGATTTTTGGCCTGAGACAGAAGCCCCTTGGTTCGCCGGCTTGCCCGCGCCTCAATGGGGTGTCCAGGTCAGAATTCAACCGTGTTTGTTCTCGTCATTTCCGTTTAATTCATTTTCATATTTACAATCGGTTTTTACTATTTCAAATATTTTCGAACCTTTTTATTTCATTTTATTTGCTTTAACCATAAAACATTTTTTACCCATGGTTCCTCATACCATGACAGTTAAATCCGTGTTTCGGTGATAATATGTGGTTAATAACATTTAAAAGGTATTTTAAAGCCTTTTATTTCATTTTTGGGAGGTATTTTAAAGCCTTTCATCATTTCTTTACATTTTCAAAACAAGCATATTAGTCACCAACACAAAGTCATCCTTAGTTCTACATACCATGCCGGATTTTAACCCGGGTACGATGATGAGTATCGACTAATGATATTCAAATGAACTTAAAATAATTAGTTCATAATTATTTTCAAAACTATTCATGTCAAGCTTGCCAAGTCGAACCCCACACCGAATACCATCAAAATAATGATGATTATTCGAGTCTCGTTCCTCAAATCAACAAATGCGGTCTAAACGACCCCTTCAAATCAAATCGGGTCAAATACCCATTTTTCAATACGTTTTCTAAACGTTTTTCAAAAAGGTCAAAACACGGCATATCACCGTAGGTTGACCCGCGCCTAAAACAGGCCTTTCAATTCTCATTTTCAAAACCATGGGAGCCCCCTTACACCGTCGGCTGGCTTGCGCCTCATGTAGTCGTCTGGTACAGGGTCTGTTCCCTTTCCAGCATTAGTCTAGGACGATCCCGACTCCGGTTAGCCCGGATATAGGACGGATCAAATGACTATTTGCTTATTCAAAATCATATTTGAAAAATGCTTTACTAAGACAAATGGATCACGTTATGCACCATAAACCTAATACGGTAAATGGATGTTTAATTCCCGTCTTGCATGCAAATCAACCATCAATCCAACTCGACATCTTTGTAACACCCCCATACTCCAAGTGCCTTACCAGGACCACTTAAGGCATGGAAGTGCTACCATCTCGGTTTCCCGAGGCCATGATGATCAAAAGACAATAAAGAAACAACGTTTAAATAGTATAAAGTTTAGTGAATACATTCCAAACCAACTGATAAAATATGGTTACATGTTCTTAAACCAACTGTCTAAACATCTAAATAAAAAGTCTGATAAACTATCAAGCTACAGCAGAAGACTCTATCATCTGAAGGTGACACATCCCAGCTAGCCCATATGTCTCGACTCATATCTGCTCAGCAACTGCTCACCATCCCCGAATAGATCACCACAGTTTTTAAAATAATAAAAAGGGGTCAGTACTATTCACACAATCATACATAAACAACTACTATAAAACAGAAACCAACATATCTCAGCCGTCACATAACCAAAACTCCACAATCACTCCTCATCACCGACTACACACTAAAGTGTGTAGTCCTGCCAGAGACCCGTCGCAACAGGTTACTCTACACCGCCAGTGGGGGACCACAGCCGTTCCCACCTAAGCCCCGCTCATACCATAGAGCGAATAACCCAAATCCATTAATGTGCACATCCCTTCTGTGGCGGGTTCTACAGAAGGCGAATAATGGGCGTGAAGCCACTGCCGCAAGTGACCCAACTCAGCCAGGGACGCACCCGGAATACTACAGACAGATACAATCAATCATAACTACCAGCAGTAAACAATTCCAACCACCGTCACAATACTCGTATGATAGTACTCAACAACCATATATCACAAGGATGTAAAGAATGTTGCATTCCGACCTCTCAAGCTCCAGGATTTGTCAATAACACGGATGAATGCGAAGAACGCAACTTAAATCTCTTTTTAATGTAATTAGGTTTGTAAAAGTGTATTATGAAGATGACGGAATGATTTAAATACTAATCCTTGTTATTAACAAAACCCGACAAATCATCACCCGTAAATCGAGCTACTCGGTCGAGTAGCTGACGTACTCGATCGAGTGCCCCCTACTCGATCGAGTACCAAGGCTACTCGATCGGGTACCCTACAGACAGAAACTGTTTTAAAATCCAAAATACCCTTACTCAACAGAGTAAGGCCCACTCGATAGAGTACCCAGAGACTCATAAAACCATAGTATTACAGTCTTCCCTCCTTAAAAAGAACTTCGTCCCCGAAGTTCAAACCACAACAAAACAAAAACATACTACCATACTCCTGACACAACAACCAACATAAAACTTAACATAAAGACATGTTACCAACCAAACTCAACCAGACTCAAACCACTACAAAACAAACCGACACAACACAAAAAGGGTGTAAAAACTCTTTGCGATCATCTCCTACCCCCCTAAAAGAAACAAGGTTACGTCCCCGTAACCATACATACCTGATCAAAAAGAAAAGGGTAACGCTCTCTCATAGCCTCCTCTTCCTCCCATGTAGCTTCCTCTACCTCATGATTAGACCAAAGCATCTTAAGCAAAACTGTCTCACCACTCTTAGTCTTCCTAACCTTCCGGTCAGGAATCTGCTTAGGCACCTCAAGATAAGACAAGGACTCATCTAGCTCTATGCTCTCTGCCTCTAACACATGTGACGGATCACTCACATACTTCCGCAGCTGAGATACATGAAACACATTATGCACCCTATCCAAGGAAGACGGTAAAGCTAAACGGTAAGCAACCTCTCCAACCCTGTTTAGGATCTCATATGGCCCTATGAACTTCTGACTCAGCTTGCCTTTCTACCCAAATTTCATAACCCCACGCATAGGAGACACTTTCAGTAGAACCTTGTCCCCAACCTGAAACTCGATATCCCGGCGATGTAGATCTGCATAACTCTTTTGCCTATCCTGAGCTGCTCTCATCCTCTCCCTGATCATCCTAATCTGCTCAACCATGTCATGTACCATCGCTGGTCCTAAAACCACTGCCTCAGCACTGTCGTCCCAATAGATCGGACTCCTACATCTCCTCCCATATAAGGCCTCAAACGGTGTCATACCAATACTAGTGTGATAGCTGTTGTTGTAAGAAAACTCTATCAAATCTAACCTCTGTTCCCAGCTACCACCAAAGTCCATCACACAAGCTCGTAACATATCCTCAAGAGTCTTGATTGTTCTCTCTGTCTGACCATCTGTTGTAGGATGAAATGTTGTACTCATCTTCAATGTCGTTCCCAAAGATTCCTGTAACTCTTTCCAAAACTTGGAGATAAACCTCGCATCTCTGTCAGACACTATGTCTCTAGGAACCCCATGTAACTTTAGCACACTCTTCCGATAAGCCATAGCTAATTGTGCTTTAGTCCATGTATCTTTCATTGGCACAAAATGAGCTGACTTGGTCAGTCGATCCACTATAATCCATATCATGTTGTTACCCTGTTGACTCTTTGGCAAACCCACGATAAAATCCATAGAAATGGATTCCCACTTCCACTCAGGTACCTCAAGAGACTGAATCTTACCTTGTGGTCGTCGCTGTTCCCCTTTAACTCTCTGGTATGTCAAACAACGGGCCACAAACTCAGCTGTTTCTTTCTTCATCCCAGGCCACCAGAACGTGTTCTTTAAATCCTTGTATAGCTTGTCACCACCTGGATGTACCGAATACGGTGTACAATGTGCCTCTGTCATGATTGTCTTTTTCAGCTCCTCATCATTAGGGACACACCACCTCCCATCAAATCTCAAACTACCGTCTGAATGAATAGAGAATCTAGACACTGTCCCTTTTTCTACTCCAGCTCTCCACTCCACCATCTTAGGATCTAAGGCCTGTTTACCTCGAATATCATCATAAGGATTAGGCTGCACTGTCAAATCTCCCATGGCATCCCCTCTCTGCATCATATGTATCCCAAACTTCCCCACCTCATCTCTCAACCTCATTAAAGATATAGCTATATATAAAGAATGTACACACTTCCTGCTCAAAACATCTGCAACAAGACTGGCTTTCCCTTCATGGTAGATAATATCCATGTCATAGTCGCCAATCAACTCCATCCACCTCCTTTGTCTCATGTACAACTCCTTTTGGGTGAAGATGTACTTGAGACTATTGTGATCTAAAAATACCTTAAAGGTCGCCCCATAAAGGTAATGTCTCCAAATCTTGAGAGCAAACACTACTGCACCCAACTCTAGGTCGTGTGTAGGATAGTTCTCCTCATAATGCTTCAATTGCCTAGAAGCATAGGCAATTACTTTACCGTTCTGCATCAACACACATCCCAACCCATTCTTTGAGGCATCTGTATAAACCTCAAAGTTCTCACTCCCTTCAGACAATGCTAAGATTGGTGCTGTGGTCAAACGCTCCTTTAATGTTTGGAACGCCGTCTCACAACTCTCATCCCATCGAAACCTGTTCTCTTTTCTCATCAACGCTGTCATAGGTCTAGCAATCTTGGAGAAATCCTTCACGAACCGTCTTTAATATCCAGCTAAACCCAAGAAACTCCTGATCTCAGCAACATTCTTTGGTGCTTCCCACTTGGTCACTGCCTCAATCTTTGCCGGATCCACAGCTACCCGATCCTTAGAGATCACATGCCCCAGAAAAGTAACTCTCTCTAACCAGAACTCACACTTGGACAACTTAGCATATAACTCGTGCTGCCTCAAGGTCTGTAACACAATCCTCAAGAGCTCCTCATGTTCCTCCTTAGTCTTGGAATAGACTAAAATATCACCAATGAACACCACCACAAACTTGTCCAAAAACTGACTGAAGATTCTGTTCATCAAATCCATAAACACAGCCGGTGTATTAAATAACCCAAAAGGCAACACCACATACTCATAGTGGCCATACCTCGACGTGAAAGCTGTCTTTGGTATGTCCACCTCCCTAATCTTTACCTGATGGTACCCCGACCTCAAATCAATCTTGGAAAAGACTGCTGCACCACTCAACTGATCAAACAGGTCATCTATCCTTGGCAAAGGATACTTGTTCTTCACCGTCACTCGGTTCAGCTCCCTGTAATCTATGCACAACCTCAAACTCCCATCTTTTTTTTTCACAAAAAGAACTGGTGCTCCCCACGGTGATACAATTGGTCTAATGTATCCCTTCTCTATCAAATCGTTCAACTTCTTCCTGAGCTCCTCCAACTCCTTAGGACCCATCCGGTACGGTGCTTTAAAGATTGGCCCCGTCCCCGGTTTCAACTCAACCGTGAAATCTATCTCCCTCTTCGGCAGCAACCCCAGAATCTCCTCTGGAAAGACATCTGAAAATCCTCCACAACTGGAATCTGATCAACTGTCGGACTCTCTATCCGGTCATCTCTCACATGGCAAAAGATCAACGGGCACCCCTTCCTCAGATAGGACTTCAAGGTCACAGCTGCAATCAACTTAACTTTGGGTTTGACAACAAACCCACGATAAGACACACTAACGCCCTTAGGACCTCTCAGAGACACTTTCTTTTGATGACAGTCTATCTTTGCTTTATACTTTCCTAACCAATCCATCCCGACTATCATCTCAAAACCGTTTAAAGGAAACTCAAGCAAGTCTACAGGTAGATCAACTTGCCCAACTATCAAAGATACATCCCTAAACAACCTCCCACATGTTACAGACTCTCCCGAAAGTATAAAAACTTTCTCACTTACAGACTCATACTCTCTCAAGCCCAACTGTTTAACATGACTCGAAGATACAAACGACTGAGACGCCCCTGAATCAAACAAAACAAAGGTGTGAACACCATTAACAAGAAAGGTACCAGTGATAACATGTGCGTCGTCCTCAGCTGCTTGTTTGTCAATCATAAACAGCTTTCCACTGGTCTTCTGCCCACCTCCCTGGACAGTACTGGCTGAAGTAGTCGGCTTAGCACCCGACCCTTGGTTGTTGTTGTTGGTGTTGGTAACTGGTTTCGGATAAGTATTACCGCCATTGCGGTTACCTCCACCGTTGTTGTTCTGACCTCCCCGGTTGCTCCATGACCCAGCTGGTCTGTTACTCGCAAAACTCTGTGCCGACCCCTGAGAAAAACTCCCCTGCCCCGATCTCTGGTAACCCCCGCTCGCCGCACTGGTGCACTCATGTCTCTTGTGGCCTACACCACCACAGTTAAAACAGGTCATACCCCAACTACCACCACTATTACCACGGCCACGCCCGTATGAAGCCCCAGCACTAAACCCTGAACCAAAAGAATATGCTCTAGCCTGACTGTGGTTGCCTTTCTTGTAGTTAGATTGGCCACCACCCTCGCTCTCAGCCTTTCTTTTCTCAGCACCTCTCTCCCGGGCCATCTCCACCAACCTCTCAGCTCTCCCAGCCCTCTCATAAGCTTCCTTGACATCAGTAAGGACTCCCACAGGTAACTTATCCATTATCTTAGGGGTCAACCCCTTCTCGAACCTCAGAGGTAGGTTCTCCTTACTCAGTCCCATATCCTCAGCATATCTAGACTTCTCATTAAACTGCTTATAGTACTCAGCCACAGACATCTCAGAGGTCATCTTGAACCCATCAAACTCTTCCCTCAGCTTACTCCTCACATGTTCCGGCACGAACTCCCTCTTTATAGCTTTCCTAAACTCTTCCCAGGGAATAGCAGGCAGCCCCTGCTTCTCATACATCTCTCTAGCACTACCTTTCACCTTATCCCACCACTCTCTTGCTGCCTCCCTCAAGTAAAACGCAGCTTGTTCTACCCTCATCTCATCTGGACAATGCACTAAATCCAGAATGTTCTCCATCTCTCTATACGAATTATCAAGAAGAATTGGCTCCCCGGTCCCCTTATACTCTTTTGGGTTAAACCTTGTTATGTAGAGGCTGATCTTAGAGTGATCAACCTCCTTATCCTTCCCCACTCTCTTAAGGGCCTCCGTAAGAGCATCTTGATGCTCCAACATCTTAACTATGTCATCCACGTTCATACTCTCAGCTCTCGCATACAAAGCGGTTTTCTTTGGCGGAATCTTGAATATATATAAGAAAAGGTAGATATAAACATACGTACTATAACTCAAAACGCGAAAACGGCCTGCCCAGAACCCACTCGATCGAGTGCCCAAACCTACTCGATCGAGTGGAGGCTACTCAATCGAGTGCCCAACATACTCGATCGAGTGCCCCGACTCCAGACCCCAAACAGACCTTCTGATCTCTAACATACTCGATCGAGCTGCCAGGCCACTCGATCGAGTGCCCCCTACTCGATCGAGTGCCCCTACGTACTCGATCGAGTACCCAAAAACACAGTTCTGATCATAAAAACGTCAACTTAACCACTCGATCGAGTCAAACCCACTCGATCGAGCACCTTACCTACTCGATCGAGTGCCCCCTACTCGATCAAGTCATGCAGACTCGCGAAAACTACCCGCATGTTATCTCACATACCCCAACGTACTATGCATTCATTATTATCTTAACATTATAATAATAACTAAGCATGCAAATCTACGCAACTCCTCATACAATCAACAAAGATAATCTACTTCATGTTATCAAGTGCCACATTATAAACAGCTAACATGCCTTTCATTCAATTCCACATATAAAACACACTTCTTCAACTTTTAATCACACACCCAATCCTCCATTTCCAACATCCAATGATTCTCAACATATGTCATTACGTACACACACAAACCAAAAGATAACACACACAACTCCGACACATACCCCCCCATGTGAACGGTTCAAAATTGTAGGGCGAGTTCGCGACTTTAGGACGTCTCCCAAGCCTTTGCATTAGCTCCTACAACTTTTACCCCGGGTTCATTTTATTTGACTCCCTATATTCATTAGATTCATTAGTTACAGGTTTCAGGATCGTCGCTTTGATACCATTTTGTAACACCCTCATACTCCAAGTGCCTTACCAGGACCACTTAAGGCATAGAAGTGCTACCATCTCGGTTTCCCGAGGCCATGATGATCAAAAGACAATAAAGAAACAATGTTTAAATAGTATAAAGTTTAGTGAATACATTCCAAACCAACTGATAAAATACGGTCACATGTTCTTAAACCAATTGTCTAAACATCTAAATAAAAAGTCTGATAAACTATCAAGCTACAGCGGAAGACTCTATCATCTGAAGGTGACACATCCCAGCTAGCCCATATGTCTCGACTCATACCTGCTCAGCAACTGCTCACCATCCCCGAATGGATCACCACAGTTTTTAAAACACTAAAACGGGTTCAGTACTATTCACACAATCACACATAAACAACTACTATAAAACAGAAACCAACATATCTCAGCCGTCACATAACCCAAACTCCACAATCACTCCTCATCACCGACTACACACTAAAGTGTGTAGTCCTGCCAGAGACCCGTCGCAACAGGTTACTCCACTCCGCCAGTGTGGGACCGCAGTCGTTCCCACCTAAGCCCCGCTCATACCATAGAGCGAATAACCCAAATCCATTAATGTGCACATCCCTTTTATGGCGGGTTCCACAGAAGGCGAATAATGGGCGTGAAGCCACTCCCGCAATTGACCCCACTCAGCCAGGGATGCACCCGGAATATTACAGACAGATACAATCAATCATAACTACCAGCAGTAAACAATTCCAACAACCGTCACAATACTCGTATGATAATACTCAACAACCATAGATCACAACCAACACATATGTGAATAATACTGAGTAGGGAAACCCTACCTGGAATGCCAAACAATCAGATGATCTCAACAGCTGTTATCAAAAAGCCTCCTCTACGAATTCTCCTCCTAACATATGATCACATAATTACTAACAATCATAAAGAACCAACAAAACCCCCAAATCCCCAAATTAGGGTTTAAACAACCTTAATAAAATACTATAAAAACGGTACGCAGATCTTACCCTCGACGCAAGGATCACAAGGATGTAAAGAATGATGAATTTCGACCTCTCAAACTCCGGAATTTGTCAATAACACGGATGAATGCGAAGAACGCAACTTAAATCTCTTTTTAATGTAATTAGGTTTGTAAAAGTGTATTATGAAGATGACGGAATGATTTAAATACTAATCCGTGTTATTAACAAAACTCGACAAATCATCACCCGTAAACCGAGCTACTCGATCGAGTAGCTGACGTACTCGATCGAGTGCCCCCTACTCGATCGAGTACCAAGGCTACTCGATCGAGTACCCTACAGACATAAACTGTTTTAAAATCCAAAATACCCTTACTCGACAGAGTAAGGCCCACTCGATAGAGTACCCAGAGACTCATAAAACCGTAGTATTACAATCTTATACTTGATACTTGGATTAAATCAACCGACTTAGAAAGCTCTCACATGTTAGGTTTAAATTATTGGATGCGCATTCATGCATTTGAACCATTTTATCAACTTTTGCATTCAACCAACCAAGATCGATCAAGAGAGGCGCTACATGCGGCGGGATTGGGTGTCTGATTAAAGGGCTTCCCAATACGTACCTTCACCTCTTACTCAGAAACTTTGGATAGTGGACGACTTTATCCAGGGCGTACGAGAGTCATTCTAGAGATAGGATGCTAAAGAGGGACGATTTCCTTATCTTTAGTACCTATGTCAAACGCTGCATTGTGCTTCGATTTGACCGAGGTATAAAGTGGATTTCGAACGGGTTCCAAGCATCCCACAAATGCTTGGTGGCGACTCCGAACATCTCTAATCGTTTCGAGACCCTTACCGAGACGAAACCGACTTATCTAAAATGATCCGGTCGAAAGCATTTGTACGCCGCCGAGCGTGGCTTTCAAAAGACCGTTGTATGTCCACAGATCGGCTGGGCCTGCAGGTGGCTACGTCCACAGCTTGATTGACAATCTAGCATGATTCTCTTATCCTTTCAACAAGACTTGTAAGACATACACCAGCTCAAGGTTTGTTAGACCATGCATATAGTTGAATAAGGAGGACTAAGTCGATCTAGGTGTTGTAAAGTTGTGACCGACTCGCCTCCGAGACCTAAAATTCTCTAGAAATTGTGATGCGATGTGTCGTTGTCTGCCGTCAAACACATTTATACCCAACTACTAGCATATCAAATAAGTCGGAGTCGAACCCAAAGGACGGGGGTATTCGAATTGTTCAATATAATTGTAGTTGCACTAGGTTTGTCACAATTGATTTGATGAGTTGATGGTTCTAAACTAATTAAAGCAATAAATAGCAATGAAAGGTAAAACAAGCAATAAAGGAAAAGATGTAAGCAAATAGTAAAAGACACTAGGGTATCATGGGATCATAGGGGAATCATGGTAATATAGCATAAATGAGTCACATAGATGCAAGCAATTATTATTGTTAGAATCGAGTTAGTTTATGTCTTACAATTCCTAGGGAGTTTTGGGTCTCGGAGCCGAGTCGGTCACAACTTTACAACACCTACATCGACTTAATTCTCCCTATTCAACTATATGCATGGTATAACAAGCCTTGAGTTGGTTTATATCTTACAAGTCTTGTTTAAAGGATAAAAGAATCATGCTAGGTTGTCAATCAAGCATTTCATCAAACATAACATGTGCATAAGTTGAAAATACAATAAGCAAGCATTTATATGATCTCATTAAGCATATATTTATCCTATAATTACTCCCCTAATCCCCCACTAACCTTAGCTAGAAGACTACTCACTATACATCATGATTAATATGCTAGCAATGGTGTCAAACATCACAACACAAATGAACATGATGATTAAGCAAGGTAATAAAACAAGAGGTTAACAAGTAAATAAAGAAGGATTAAGAATTTTACCAACTTGGAAAGTAAAGATGAACATAAATAAAGAAGAATCCTTGAATGAAGGTGGAGACTTGTCACTTAGGGTGTGTTTGGATAACAAAAGTGGAGGGAAGGGGAGGGGAGGGGGGAGGAGGGAAGGGGAAGGGATAGAAGGTAAGGGGAAGGGTAATGGAGTGTGGTTGTTTGGATACAATTTCCCTCAAAATCTTGCCTATTGCGGAGAGATTTTGATTAGGCTTGGAGGAGGGAAATTGAATCCCTCCAAATCTCGCCTCCTCCATTTCCCTACACCCTCATTTCCTATCCAAACAAGGGATTTTAAATCCCCTACTCTCCCTCCCTTTCTTTTCCCTCCAAAAACCTCAATCCAAACACAACCTTAGTCTTCAAATACATACCCAAGAGATACAAATGTAAATAACTTGAGATGAACAAAGAAAATTGAAGAACAATAGAAGAAACCCTTTGATTAATGGTGGGGAGTTGTCAATTCCCCAATACAAACCCAAGAATTCTTCAAGTACCAAGCTAAATCTAAGATTGTTTGAGTAATAATTGAGGAAAGATTAATGTGCAATTTGTGGAATGATTAAAGACTAATTCTATTTTAATCTACTCCTAAGAAGAGCTTAATCTAACCTAAGGGAACTTAATCCCTTAATTATTACCAATGGAGTATATATAATGGGTACAATATTAGGTTAAGGGTAGATTAGGAAACATGTTAATGTGTCGGAAGGAATAATCCTTTGCACGATTCAGGAGGATCTGTGCGAGTCTCTGGGCATCACCTCGAGCGGGTTGAATCCGACTCGAGCGTGTCAATGGTCAACTCGAGCGGGTTGAGCAGCAATTCCTCTCCCTTTGCTTCTTCGCTTATGATGCTTCCATATATTCCTTATTCCTATCATCTTTGGTAACTATTCTTGCCTCCTCTTCATACTAATCCGTCTAAGATCATCAACAAGATTCCGAGTAAGCGCGAGAGAGGGGAATTCCGCCTCATTTATCTTCTTTCCTACAAGACATGTGAAATGCACTAGGAAAGCAAATAGGAGGCAATTGACAAATAAAATGGTTATGAAATCTTATATTAGTATGCAAAATTAGGCTTAGTTACGGGACTAAATGTGCGTAATTATGACCCACATCAAATTGGAGCGTTACCATCTCGGTTTCCCGAGGTAGGGTTTCAAAACTCCAATGAAAGAACATTTTATTAATGTAATGTTCAATGATTTACATAAATGTAAACAAATTAATAAAAAAAATACAACTCGTGACATCTATACTCTTCTAGCCAACTAGACTCGTCTCGTGATATCATCAAGCTCGTCCCGTCTCCCGCGTACTATCCAAACAACCTGAACATAACTTGCTCCCCATACGACCAAAGGATATCATATGGATCGACACAGGCCACCCCAAAAGAGAAAGGTGACAAAGACACAGACACACAAACGTCAGTTTCATTAAATAAATAAAGTGTGACCCATCTCGAGTCTGTGAACATACAACATGACCATGATATGGATGAACCACTGTCAAGCAACCTCCACCACGGTACCAGGACAAGCCCAGACATACCGACAACCACACTGGTACCGGGACACGCCCAGACATACCGATAAACACAAACAGGTACCGGGACACGCCCAGACGTACCGGGTCCGGAAGCCAACCAGATCCTCGGCCAGACATCGTGTCTCAACCACACGAGTCCATCCGTAACTCAAGCCATTAAAGTGCACATCCCTCTTGGACTGGGAAGCTCCAAGAGGCGACTTAAGCGTAAGACGGTCTCCCAACCGTCTTACGTCTCCAAAACAAGTAACCAAACAAACCACCATGTCCTCCGACATACAAGACAACACAATAAATACGATATACCATATAACATGCCAATTACCGACTCAGTCAATACAAATGAATGATAAAAGACTCATTTTGCAAATAAATACGACAATGAAACTGAGTAGGATAAACCTACCTCACAGCAAATCCGCATAAGCTAACCATCACACAAGCTAGGCCCGTCTCGTAAAACCGTCTCACAAAACCCATTTCCTAAAATACGATAATAATACAAATACGTATAAATATACTCATATAATCATACCAATACGTATACAAACATGTATAAATATACTAATCTAATACGTATACGAATACATATAATTATACTAATATATTTATACAAATACGTATAAATATACTAATATATTTATACAAATACGTATACTACCAAATAAACTCGGCATGAATAATTATCCAAAAACCCGACTCACCCAACGACCAATACACTACCATGAGCGGCCACTGCCACCATCATGACCTTCCCCTGCCACCACCGGCCACCACCACGGCAACCGTAACAGTGGCAGCCGGCCACAACAATGACAACAACAAACGACAACAACAAACCCTTTTATGACCATAACTCGCCCTACCACGACCACCCCTGGCCACGCCAGCCGACGACGACCACGGTGGGGCCCACCCACCACGCCGAGCTAACCACCGGCGTCAACAACAAACACCATGGCACCAGCAACCACAAACAACAACACCCCGACATCCCTCATTTCTCCCCCCTGAAACCGCCCTTCCCGCCGCCGTTACAGTCACCCACGACCACCACTCTACTCCTCTCACCACCCTCGACCCAAGCCTACCCAATACCAGACCAAAACCGACCCATAAAGCCCCTAAAACGGAAGCCCTAACTCGTGGTTCCCTAAATCTCAAAACTCAACCAAAACCCACTCGGTCAACGCTCTATACGGGTGGTCAACGGTAGCCTCGAGGTGGTCAAAAACAGGTTAAAGCCGGGACGGTTTAAAGGTATAAAATAAATAACATAAAGGCTAGTATAAGACGGTTTACCTTATGATCTCAAGGCGGAGGGACAAAAGACGATCTCTATTCTCTTCCTTTTCTTTCTCTTTTTCTCTCTTCCTTCCTCTCTCTAATTTGATGGTAGATTTTGGTGGATTACAAATGGATAAGGTTAAGGGATAAGGGTGGATAAGGGTAGTATGTATATATATGGTGGGAGTATATAATACATGTATAATGTATTATTATTATTATTATTTAATATTATAATCATTATTATTCCGTCTCAACATAACTCGTATAAATAAAATATTATTATTATATAATTATTAAATACTGGGTATTACAATCTTCCCCCCTTAAAATAAACTTCATCCCCAAAGTTTCACCTCACTCTTCCCATTCCGACTATTTCCTCAAATCTCATGTGTACTCTGTTCCCAATATTCGGTGTTCTATTCTCACTACTTCCTCACAACTCTCACTATTTCCTCACATTCCGCACTTCCTTTTTCCTAAACTTCTCAATTGTTATATTCACTCCCCCTAAAAGAGAACTTCACCCCGAAGTTCAACTATCAACCTCAAAATACGGTCTCATACACTCATTACTAAATTTCGCAAATGACCATGTTCCAGGTTCGACACTCTTTCCTATTTATTGCAAATCCATAAATAAATCAGATATGGTCCCAATGCCATTGGTATAACTCCACTCTACGAGCCTCCCAAACGTCAAGGTACAAGGTTCAGCCCACGGTTCGAAACCCTAATCCCCTAATAACTCCCAACTCAATTGGTTCTAAGTCAACGCATAAATCTCGGGGTATAACTAGATTATTACTACACACATATATATAACGTCTAATCTCATTATGGACAGATATGCAAATCAATCACGGACATGCAAACTCTAAGAAACAACCAAATGATGCAACATCATTCGTCATATGACTAAACTATGCTCAATATTCCCATATTCCGGATACCATGCCACGCATATACCGCGTCAAATCCACCACATGATCACACATGTGTTTTCAACATCCATTCCCATCTATTACCAACACTTCCGCTCATACGGAAGACCACGATACACAAATACGCAAATGACCACTATGTCACACACAATTTGTAACCACATCAATTAACATGCATCACACAAAATTATTGCATCATTTTGTCATCAATCTATTCATATCGTATTAACGACTTTCATCACATCACCAAAATGCCACACAACATGGTCAACGTAAGCAATTCACACATATCACACATGTAAGGTCAATCGTGGTCATTCAACCCAAGTCAACTAATATAAACCGTGAAATAAAGGTACATGCTCAATATTTGGTCAAATATCCACAAAACAAGGGTCAAAGCAGTCCACTCGGTCAAGTGCAGAAGGCCACTCGGCCGAGTAGGCGACCACTCGGTCGAGTGCATGGTACACTCGGTCGAGTTTCACCTGGGGCAGAATGTTTTCATTCTCAACTCGGTTCCAAACTTCCTATTTCATCACATAGATGCTAATAAATCCCGATAGTGATTCATATACCATTAAATAACCGAAGCAAACACAGCAATTGGCCTTATGGCCATCATTACTACACAACCTAAGATAAAACATCCAAGGCATGCTGCCAACACAAACATACTATTTCATCATCAACAGCTACACCGTAGTGCGATACTCTAGTCACATTGGTGTACAACACATTACGCTATCTCATGGGCACGGCCTAATCACTCATCACTCTCAAGGAATAGTAACAACATCATCATTCACTCCAGCACCACGACAAAATCACGATGCACACCGTGGGCATTTTCACATTAACGCTTGAAAGGCAATTTTACAAACAAAATCTATACTACCATTCTCAGGGTCGGAGTCCAACACAACCACTTTTACCTATCGTTCCTATGTACTTAGGTTAACGGTCACATTATGTATCAGAAATGATCAAATACCTCGATCATAAGGTTGAATCCTAAAGCATTAAATGCCCCACTCTTACTCTCATGACTACAAAACCAAACATGGTGATACCAAATCCACAATTTCATATATCTCGATTATTAGAACTCAACTCATTTACGATTATACCTCTTCACATGGTTCACTTGAAACTTCAAACAACTTCCTCACCGAATAATGAGCTACCATTTGCAAATCTCCGACTCATCTCTCGTTCTAGTACTCTCTCTCTTGTATTCCAGATTCCTAAATCTTATCACCATTTATTCAACTCATATAATTCCCAAGCCAAATTTCACATCCCCCAATTACTTTTGCAATTCATATTATCACTCTCTTTTCAACTCTCTGAGTGCCTCAACTATTCCTTCATCATTCCACATGTTCTAATTCAACCAATTTTGATTGCATTTCACTCATTATTTGTAAGTTGTCTCTCATGATCAATTCACCATACTAAAAACATTACATGGGCCAACTACCGTCCTAGTGTTCCCAAATTATAAAACTGGATGACTATGTCTAAAATCACTCATCTTGTCGAAAACATATGCCTAAAGCTATGGTGAGAAAACAACCATTTGGGTCACACACAACTCATTGCCCGGATATCCCGGGTTTACTCAACGGATAAGGATGATAGGAATTAAAACAAGCCAGAACGGATATGGAAACGATAGGAAACCAAATAACATGGAGGGGATAGGAAATCCATGACCGACACCTTAAAATTGCCCTAATAGCACACTTGAAATATGATGAACTTTGGAAAATGATGCAACTGCAAAACTCAACTCTAATGCAATTTTACTCATCTTGACTCAAAAGCGAAATGTTTTAATAAAATTTTAACATAAAGATCATTTGTCTCAAATTTCTCGAAAACTTTAATACGGAATAACCCGTCATAGGATGGTACGTGTCTCTATAGGCCAAATTCAAAGTATTACTATTTAATTGGTATAAAACATAACTTAGAAAAGTAAAAAATCCGGGTAGTTGTATCATTCACTTTCAAAGGAAAATCTTAAGACGAAAAATTTCTTATATACGATTTCACAAAACGTTGTAATCGAAGATTAGAATAATAAAGAATAAACGAAGTACGTCACGAGCGAAAAATCAAAGCTTATTTATATTTTCACAACATTTTCGAAAAATTTGTCCACCTTCAAGATGGAAAATTTTGATTCACACCATTTTATAGCAAAATCCCAAATAATAATATCATAGTTTTACAATACTATTAAACCATATTTGGGTTAAAATCAAAAATGTTCATATTCCTCACTTGGTTCAAAATTTTAGGCTAAATTTGCAACGAAATCTTCATTTTTGAGACAATGTACCACACCACTAGGGATAACGGTAGTCTTTGTAAGACGATTAAAACAAGTTTCACTCATGAAAATGAAAAGTAAGTCAAACTTTTAAATTGAAATTTTCGCATACAAGGTAAAAAATCCGACATTAACAATAAGTGTTAAGCTTTTCTTGTTCAATATGACCGAACAACAAGCATAAAAATTTGGTTATCGACTCAAAACCACAAGTTTCTAAGCTCATCCATGGTGGGAAAGAAAAACATTTATCGTAAAAATCTGATTTTGACCACTCTAATGACATAGAAAATCAACCACTACTATGAAACTGAACAAAGTCATGCAATTGTTTGATAAAACTTGAATAACCATGTGTATATATAAAACCATTTTAAATTATAAAATGAAAAAGATGACTCAATTACACGGTCAAAATTTGAGAAGACAGGTAAGAAAAAGTGGAAAAGCAAAGTGTAATTCGAACAACAATTCAATTATGAAAACTTTGAATTATTTTAAGATAAATCGATGTCGAAGTTACGGGGTTCAAGGTAGAAATGAAAAGATAAGGTAGAAAAGCAAATTTTACACGAATTTCTCAGCTAAACAGGCCCACTCGGTCGAGTGCCCGGGGCACTCGGTCGAGTGCAACTCTACTCGGTCTAGTGACAGGTTACTCGATCGAGTGGAAACTTTCCAGAAGTTTTCCAATTTCTTAAATTTGTCCACTCGGTCGAGTGACAGGTCCACTCGGTCGAGTGAACTGTCCACTCGGTCGAGTCACTGGTCAACTCGCCCAAGTATTACTCTACTCGGTTGGGTTTGGTCTCACACGCACTATCTATGGTATATTACTCCCAAAATCATAACTATTCTACCACTAACCATCATCATTCATGCTTTAACAACGACGCTAGCAAGCTCAAATACGCATATGATATTAACATGCCAAGATTTAGGATTATCGTCCCTCATATCAAAACACACTAATCACATCTACAGCCTACTACTCACATTAGTCTACTTATCCATTCATTCATGCTATTATACTCTACACAAACGATTCTATCATACGATAATATATAACGAGTAATAATACACACGTATTCACACCATATTTTACATATTATCATGCATCAAATGGACCAAGATATCATGCAAGGTACTTAATCATGATCAAGACTATATGTAATCACACAACATTTCATTTGAGTAAGTAAATCATGCAAGATGGTAAAAAAAATTCATATCACGCATATCATCATGCAACATATCACGTTACGTTTCCCGACTCGTAGCCACCCATGTAGTGTCCAACTGAGACGATAGGCACTAGCTTTGGCATGAGGGCACCTACTCATCCAAATCCGATCTCCAATTGTACTCATGTCGGGTTCATTTTACCTAGACTCTCCTAAATTCATTTTTGGTTCATTGGTTTTAGGTTCCAAAATCGTTGCTCTGATACCAGTTTGTAACACCCCAACTATCCAGCCAAGATAATTGGAGCGTTACCATCTCGGTTTCCCGAGGTAGGGTTTCAAAACTTCAATCGGAGAACATTTTATTAATGTAATGTTTAATGAATTACATGAAACATAAACAAATGAATAAATAAAATACAACTCGTGACATCTATACTCTTCTAGCCATCTAGACTCGTCTCGTGATATCATCAAGCTCGTCCCGTCTCCCGCGTACTATCCAAACAACCTGAACATAACCTGCTCCCCATATGACAAAAGAATATTATATGGATCGACACAGGCCACCCCAAAAGAGATAGGTGACAAAAGACACAGACACACAAACGTTAGTTTCATTAAATAAATAAAGTGGACCCAACTCGAGTGTGTGAACATATAACATGCCATGATATGAATGAACCACTAATAAGCAACCTCCACCACGGTACCGGGACACGCCCAAACATACCGACAACCATATTGGTACCGGGACACGCCCAGACATACCGATAACCACAAACAGCTACCAGAACACGCCCAAATGTACCGGGTCCGGAAGCCAACCGGATCCCCTGCCAAACGTCGTGTCTCAACCACACGAGTCCCTCCGTAACTCAAGCCATTAATGTGCACATCCCTCTTGGAGTGGGAAGCTCCAATAGGCGACTTAAGCACAAGACGGTCTCCCAATCGTCTTACGTGTCTAAAAAAAGTAACCAAACAAACCACCATGTCCTCCGACATACAAGACAACACAATAAATACGATATTCCATATAACATGCCAATTACCGACTCACTCAATACAAATGAATGATAAAAGACTCATTTTGTAAATAAATACGACAATGAAACTGAGTAGGATAAACTTATCTCATAGCAAATCCGCATAAGCAAACCGTCACACAAGCTAGGCCCGTCTCGTAAAATCGTCTCACAAAACCTAATTCCTAAAATATGATAATAATACAAATACGTATAAATATACTCATCTAATCATACCAATATGTATACTAATACGTATAAATATCCTAATCTAATACATATACGAATACGTATAATTATACTAATATATTTATACAAATACGTATAAATATACTAATATATTTATACAAATACGTATACGACCAAATAAACTCGTCATGTATAATTATCCAAAAACCCGACTCACCCATCCACCACTACACTACCATGAGCGGCCACTGCCATACCATGATCTTCCCCTGCCACCACCGGCCACCACCACGACAACCGTAACAGTGGCAGCCGGCCACAACAATGACAACAACAAACAACAATAACAAACCTTTCTACGACAATAACCGGCCCTACCACGACCACCCCTGGCCACACCGGCCGACGTCGACCACGGTGGGTCCAATGACCACCCACCATGCCGAGGTAACCACCGGTGTCAACAACAAACACCACTGCAGCAACCACAAACAACAACACCCCGACATCCCTCCTTTCCCGCCGCCCTCACAGACACCCACGACCACCACTCTACTCCTCTCACCACCCTCGACCCAAGCCTACCCAAGACTAGACCAAAACCGACCCATAAAGCCCCTAAAACGGAAGCCCTAACTCGTGGTTCCCTAGATCTCAAAACTCATCCAAAACCCACTCGGTCAACTGTAGCACCCGCGAATTTCCTATTTCTAGCATTTATAATTTATTTAACCGTTCAATTACTTTATTTTATATTTTAAATTATTTAATTTAATTAATTTATTTTAAACATGATTTTTGTAAAAGTAATATTTTAAAGCTTATATTATATTATATATATATATATATATATGTATATATATATGTATACGTATATATATATATATACATATATATATATATATACGTATATATATATATACGTATATATATATATATATATATATATATATATATATATATATATATATATATATATATATAGAGAGAGAGAGAGAGAGAGAGAGAGGTGAGTTCAAATGAGTCCACCTAAAATGGTGAGTCCATTAAGTCCTAATCATAGCCATTGATCTTCTAAGATTGATGGTTGAGATTTTAAAATTTTAAGATGAAAACTTTAATGTTTTATAAATGAAACTTTAATTTATGAGTATAACATCAATTCTTTACAATTATATCTTTAATGTTTAAGGCTATTTTATAAATAAAAATTTAAATTTATGTTATAATTTTTTTATTAAATATATAAAATTGTTTTTCATTGTAACTTTATGTTTTACGAATGAAACTTTAATACTAAAATTTGAAACTTTAATTTTTTTAGACAATTTTTAATATAAAAAATTTTAATTTATTTAATTTCACTGATTTATAAATGTAACGTTAATGTTTCACGAATGAAACTTTAATGCTAAAAATTGAAACTTTAATTTTTTTTAGACAATTTTTAATATAAAAATTTGAATTTATTTAATTTTACTGATTTATAAATGTAACTTTAATGTTTTACGAGTGTAACTTTAATGTTAAAAATTGAAACTTTAATTTTTTTAAACAGTTTCTAATATAAAATTTTGAATTATTTAATTTTACTGATTTATAAATGTAACTTAAATGTTTTACGGGTGAAACATTAATGGTAAAAATTGAAACTTTAATTTTTTTAGACATAATATTGGAAATTTTTTTTTTTAGGATTGTAACTTTATTCTAATTTGAATTTATGCATGTAATTTAAGTCCTTGGCGAGAATAATTAGTCCATATGATTGTAACTTTTGTCCGTATAAAAGTAACTTTATACTAACTTTAGTCCATGTAGCGTTGTAACTTTAATCCATGCCGCTGAAACGTTATATCACCACCGCCTCCGACCACCAGCCACCATAACCACGCAACACCAATTTGAGAAAAAAAAAGCTGCAATCCCACGAAAACACCACCACCATTGTAGATCTGAAAAAAAGAAATAAGAGGGGAGAGAGGCCACCATCGTAACCACCACTAGCACCCAATTCACTACTACAAATACAGGCAACTACAACGGCCCTTTAACAACGCTTATTCACGAAAATCACCATAAGACGTTGTAGAATGGATGGCGCGAATTTTATCAAACTTAATTACAACTGTTCTGTGTTGTTAACCGTTGTTATTGGTTTTAACAACGGGTCATACTTTCAAAACCGTTGTTAATATAAAAACTAATAACAACGGTTGAGTCTGTAATACATTTTAACCGTTGTTAATAATTTGGCGCAAAATTAGTGAAAAGTAATTACAACGGTTTTTTTAGAACCCGTTGTTATTAGGTTGTATCAACGGTTGTATAGTGAATAACCGTTGTTATTAATGTTATGCAAATCTTAAGAACAACAGATTGCTTTATTCTGCTATACGCTACAAAACACAAACACAAGCTAATACTGCTACTATACACAAATATCATCCTCCATTCCTCCCTGATCCCATGCTAAACAAGTGTTCTATGTCACCGATCCTATGGATAAGAAGTGGTTTGTTGTACTGTGTATAAGGAGTATAAGGAGTAGTCCATCCGATAATGGTGATGATTATCAGGATGTCGTTTTTGAGGGAATGGATCACTCTACCACTGTATCTTATTTCGACGATGTTGACACTGATCATGAGGACACTGAAAGCATCTATATGCGTGATGACCATGGTGAAGGTATTTGGGTTAACGAAGAAACTATGACATCCAAGAAACGTCCCCGATCCTGAGATGGTCCATAATGTAAGTTATTACTTCCTCCGTTCTCATATGATCTACCCACTGTATCTTATAATGAAATAGTAGCTTTTATTTTTATTTTTATTTTTTAAATACATACATACATATATATATATATATATATATATATATATATATATATATATATATTCCTTTTAGTTTTTTTTTTTTTTAAAATAACTATCTCCACGTACTGAAAATCTTACAAGACCACAGGGTTACACATTATCTTTATTTAAGTTGCCTTTTCATACAGGCCCACGTTGCTTGGAAGTTTCAGCCACAAACACGGACATATTTTGTAGAGGTTTTAGGGGTACATTGCTTGGAAAACAGCCACAACTTGGTTGTAGGCATCGACGCTTTCTGACCTGGCCGACTGCTGCCCATCAAATATGGTCACATACGACACTTGGACATAGTCCACGGTATTCTTCAGAAGCTCGGCATCCGAGTCTGTGGCTACCCAGAGGTATGGTTCAACTGTTGATCTATTCGAAGAATTCCAGTCGTTCCTGCCATGGCCTCTGAGTTGAAACATCATGTCAAGCTTAAATGCTGATTCTGCATGTGCAGGTGATTTTCCAAACTGAATGAGTAGACTCCCTTTGAATCCAAATGGCCCCCATTGTGGCTTAATTTTGCTGACCGAGTATCCCAGCTCAATAAGCTTATTCCTCAAAGAATTAAAGCTTTTGGCAGCAAATTTTCCATTGTCTATATCTATGTGGCCTGGGGCATTCATCAGGACACAATGATATGGACGACCAAAATTTTGAGTCATTTTCAGACCAGTAATTTGATGGTTTATTTGTGAGTTGTGGGGAGCTAATGGATACTGAGCTAATGGGATGCCTCTTTTCGGAATTTATAGCAAGTTTGAGATGTGTTGCTGGAGTGTATGTATGTTGTCTTTAGATTTTGGTAGCTTTAAAAAGCCAATAGAAGCAATGATCATTATTAAAGATTCCCAAATTTGGCATGGTAAATCCTGTATGTAGATATGCAGTATGCATGTGCTGTTGTTGTTGTCTTATTTTCTTGATCTTATTATTAATTGTGGATGCTGTTGTTGAAATTGCTGATTAATGTTGCAGTATATAGTGCTTCTGCTGTTTCTGCTTCTGCTATTACAGTTGTGATGTTGCTGTATTGTTACAGGTTTGGACTGTAATGCAATTACAGTAATTTAAAAAAAAAAGAGTTAAACAATAACAACGGTTATATTGACATTACCCGTTGTTATTACTTTCAACAACGGGTTATAACACAGGAACCGTTGTTATTGGTCTTATTAGATTAAAAAAGTGAGATAGGAAGTGACAACGGTTGTAGTACTTCTACCCGTTGTCATTGTTTTTTTAGACATATTTCATTTTGGCGCAAATTGGGTGAAAATATATTACGACGGGTATATTTTAACCTTTGTAATAAAGTTATGACAACGGTTGACCTTTATTAACCCGTTGTTATTAACATATAACAACGGTTTTGTTTTGAGGACCCGTTATCAATAGTTTGTCTTAATAAAAAACTAATTTACAAACACATACAACATACCATACAAACACACACAACATCAGTTCAACCGTTGGTATCCTGAGTTTATTATTCTCTCTCCCCCGCTTTCTACATTCTCTTTGTCGCCCATCGCCCAGTTTTCGACGCCCAGATTCTGTTGCCTTCTCTTATCATCCTGCTCGTTCTCTTTATCATAATCATCATCATCATCAGGTATTGTCACTTTAATTTTGTGTTTCGTCATTAGGGTTTTAAGACGATCATCTTTTTTGTTTTTCATGCATCTGTTTGTTTTTCGTCTTCTTTGTTATCTTTATCATCCCGCATCGTCATCTACTTCATTCCTCTTATTAGGGTTTAGGATTTTAGAAGCTCAAACTGTTGTTTTAAATTTTCATTCCTCTTTAGGGTTTTAGATAATACTCTGCAAGACGTCGTTGTTCATTTACTATTTCATTCATATTTGGGTTTTAGGATTATCATGGGTGAAAAACGGAAAAGAAGTCAAAAGAATAATAAGCGTGGGGATGATAATAAGCCTGGTGAGAGGGGTGCTACGAAGTGCCATGCATCCCTTGCAGCTATAGCCGCTAAAGAGCCGCTTAAAATAACATGGAGCTCGAAGGGTTTCCCTACTGGTCCAAATGTGGGTTTTTTATCCAGTTCGATTGGATGTTGCACAAGACAGTTTGTGCCTATCCATTTAGATGATGTTAGAAATTTGAATCCAAAATTGGCGGAGTTATACTTGGCTCGTATAAAGGAAGCCTTTGATATTGCCGATGAATGCCATGATAAGTATTTAATGCAGAAGGCAGGGGGTGTCCACGGGCAGTGGAAGTGTGATGTTGCTAGGGATTGGTTGTATGTGGACAAGGCAACGGGGGAGATGCGTAAGAGCCCACCGGCAAACAAGTGTCCCACCATCACTCAGGAACAATGGGATCTTTTCAAAGCGATGAGAACTAGTGAGGAGTTTCAGGTTAAATATCCTCGCCTTTTAACGATTTACCTATCATTTTTTTAATTAATGAGTTCTTTATATAATATTTTTATTATCTCATCTACTTGCGCTTTTATATAATTTGAAGGCCGTTAGTAGAAGAAATCGTGCTAACATTTCATGCAAGAAGGGGAAATGGTATGGTTCTCGAGGCGGTTACAGATTGATAGAAGACAACCTCGTAAGTAGCATGCATTCCCGTGTGAGATTTGATTTTTTTAATCACACTTGGACTTGATACACATTTACATGTATAACTGTTACCATGTTAATGTGTAGGTGGCAAAGGGAGTGACCGACTTGGATCGGCATGTAACTTATAAAGAAGGGCACACGCTTAAAGGATCCCGGTCGTGTGACAAATATGATGAGGAAGTGTTGGCCAACATAGTAAGCATTATTTAATTAAGACGAGTTCATTACTAACTTTATTATTTCAGTCATAAATATAATTTGAAGTTTATTTAATATATTATAGGACAAGGTATTGAAGGAGGTAGAAGAAGGGAAATTCACTCCCAGTGGTCGTGATGACGTTCTTGCTAGAGCGATCGGCCGACCCGAACATCCAGGTCGATTGAGGGGCGTCCCGTTACAGGTTGGAGTAACGAAATATTATGGGACAACTGCCTTGAAAAAGAAGAAAAGGAAGACTAAGGCTGAGAAGGCTGACACGGTACCATTTATTCTATTATTTTCATTTAAGTTCAATTCACATGTTATTGTTGGGATACAAATTGCTGAAACATTACATTCTTGGCACGCAGGTTCAGTTATTGGCATCCGTACTACTAAAGATGAATGCTGGAGGCAAGCCTTCCGAAGAAGAATTAAAGATGATGGAGGATGTCATTAAAGGGGGTAATAAGTTATAACAGATTGGTCAAGAGGCCGAGAACACTACTACCTTGGCAATACATGAAAAGGAAGTATCTTTCAATGAGATACAGAAAGATCAGGTACCTAATGCTTCTGAAGTTGTAACAACTAAAGCCGATCAGGTACCTAATACTTATTTTTCTTTTTTTTTTTTTTGGGTAAGATCAGGGGGTGTGTTCCCTGCCAGCTCTAATGCTATAACTTCTGACATCGTGCCATTGGTTAATTTTATTAGGTAAATAATGAGTCTGAAAAGGAGATGCAACTTGAGAAGACGGCTGATGGAAAACAGCAGCATACATCCCCTTTAAGTCAGTTCACTGTTTTCAGTAAGGTATGCATGAAGTGTTTAATTAGTTAAATGTATATGAATTCTATTAAATTTTGGGATATAATAATGTATGTGTATTCTTCAGGCCGTAAACAGGAGGGTAGTTATTCTTGCTGAACCTAAATTCGAGAAACCAATTGTGCGTGTTGGCCGGGCTCTCGTAGAAGTGCCCACCAAATCAGCGGCGGAAACTGTAGTGGTTGTTCATGGCGAAAAACGTTTGCCGAATCATAGAAAAGTGGAGATAACTAAAGTCTTTCCAGGCCATGAAAACTTTCAATTGCCCATCCCAGTTCGTGACGACATTACCATTCTGGGAGATGCGGTTGGAAGTTACATCCAATGGCCTGAATCTCACATCTTTCTAGCTCGTTCGTCTCCGCCTCAGCCGAAAGCACTTGATGAGGTATTTAATTAACTTCTCCATTTTTTTAAAAACTTCCCTTTATTTATATTTTTTCTGTATTTCTAAAAAGCATGGAAATTTTTTGTAGGGAACAAAAAAGCCGGCTAAGGCGGATAAGCCTAAGTCCCCAGACATGCCAACTACCTCGTCGAGACAACAACTTGATGAGGTATTTAATTAACTTCTCCATTTTTTTAAAAACCTCCCTTTATTTATATTTTTTTCTGTATTTCTAAAAAGCATGGAAATTCTTTTTAAGGAACAAAAAAGCCGGCTAAGGCGGATAAGCCTAAGTCCCCAGACATGCCAACTACCTCGTCGAAACAACAACTTGATGAGGTATTTAATTAACTTCTCCATTTTTTTAAAAACTTCCCTTTATTTATATTTTTTCTGTATTTCTAAAAAGCATGGAAATTTTGTGTTGGGGACAAAAAAGACGGATAAGCCTAAGTCCCCAGTCATACCTGCTACTACTGCCTCATCATTGAAAGAGCAGGTTGATGAGATATTTAGTTAAGTACTATTTTTTTTTTATTACTCCAACTAGCTAGCTTGGATATGTTACCTTTGGATTTTTTATTATTTTAATTATCTACATGTGTTGGCTGGTGGTAGTAGCACAAAATCAGAGAAGCATTATTTCCCCGAACTGAAAGATGTTAGGAGTTTAAACTCCACAAAATATTCTGGGAAGGATTACATGCTAAAAGTATGAACGGTGACGATGAGGAAACTGCATTCGGAGGCTAGCAATCGCATAGCAACCGAACAATTGATAATTATTCCGCTCGAGGAGCATATTGTAGGGGTTGAGCGCGAAGCAATTATGTCATGGGAGATGCTAGCCATTTGGGCTGGCCTAGCCGAGATTGACGTCCAACACCTATTTGTTTGGATGAAGTAAGTTTCTTAATAAATCAGTTCATATTCTAATATTCTGACTACTAGATAGTGTTTTAAATACCGGAATTAATACCGTAATAATGTAGGATATTGAAATTGAGAGTGATCCCCGAGAACAAGATTCCATGTGATCAATACGGATTCCTGTGCCCCTATGTTTTATCTATGCATATCACGATTTTTTCGTTACAAGATCGGGTAGATTATATTGCTCAGCAATTGGCGACAACCAAGGAGCTGGTTTTTGCCCCTTAGAATGAAAACGGGTAATAAAAAAATTAATATTACGTTTCCCCCTACAATTGCATTTTCATAACTAATATATGTACTTGTTAATAATAATGATGTATTTTGATGTAGGACTCATTGGGTGCTAGCAGCCATTATGCCGACGAAGAAGAAAGTTTTTTGGTTGGACTCTTTGCATAAACAACCAAGCGAGACTTTTAAGGACTTGATTATTAAGTAAGTTTATAATACTGATTTATTTGTAATAACATTAAGTTTCAATTTTTATTTATAGCGAAAAGCTCATTTTTGCCCCCAAAAATATGAGTTTCTGCCTCCTTTTTTTTTTAAAAAAAAAAGGGCCTTTGAGAAGAAAAGAGCTAACGAGCAGGATCAACCCACGAAAGATTCTGATGATGGCCCTACTTTTATTACGATAACAGGGGTACGTGCTCAAATACAATACCTTAAGTGCAAAAATCTGTGTTTAATACTAATACAATACCTAAAGTGCAAGATTCTGATGTGGGCCTTCTCTCGTCTCTTTGTTTTTATGTAGTAATAGGTCCCTCGCCAGCCGGATAGCATACAATGTGGATACTATGTTTGTCGGTTCATGTTGGAGATTATTATGCGAAAATATATCCTTATTCCAGAAAAGGTTAGTAATTTAATAATGTGTTTATTACTTTTTTTAAATTACAGCTGATGTTGTCTTGCTTGCTGCTATACCATGATGTTGCTATGCTGAATAATGTATGTTGTTACAATAACGTCTTGTCTTTGTTTTTTCCGCAGTATGTAATCAGCGCGCCACAAGAACTTCAGCAGTACAAATCGCAACATATAGACGAGGTAAGGGACATGTTGGGCAAATACGTCTTAGAACATAGCAATGCTAAAGGCTAATTAAATGCATGATACTCAGAGCTTAGATCAGCTTAGTAAATTTTTTGTTGAAGTTAGGAAATGATCTTAGTTCATGTAAAGTTAACTCCTTGTAAGTATATATACATATATATATATATATAGGGTTATGCTCATTCATGGACATGATTTACTCAATCATGGACATAAATGACTATTATACCCTTGTCATTTTTACACCCTCAATTTCCATTTTGAACAAATTCTCTCAAATTACAAACCAACTCCGTCCAAACCATCATTCTCCCCACCACCGCCTCCCCTCCCTGCACCGGGCCCATCTGCACCGGACCCCGTCACCGGATAAACCACACTTAACATTTGATAACGCAAAATCTGGGATCTCCATTTCTGGAAATGTCTTAATTAATTAGGGTTGTTCATTTTTGAAAATTCTGAATTTTGATCAATTAATTCAAACATATTACTCCATACGTCCCCGCTACTTGTGATTATTATCGTTTGCAATAATTGTACTTAGGATACAAAATAAGAAAAAGGAAGCAAAAATCTTGATACTGCAACAAACAATCAGTGAGAATACTGATGCCGTTTGTTCGAAAAAGAATGAGAGCAATAACTGAAGCAACATGTAGGAGGGCGACAAAATGCAATAAATGGGGATTATTTGGCCATAATTGTGTATAGAAATGCAAATGAGTAGTATATGCTGTATTGACACGAGTCCATAATTGATTAATTTGTCGATTTGATTGATTTTGTGAGGAAGAGAAATAGAGAGAATTTGATAATTTTGTTTTTGGGCAAGGGCAAAGTATGGAAAATAAATGACAAAAAGTCCATAAAAGAGCAAAGTTTGTCCATGAATGAGCAACTACGTATATATATATATATATGATGCTGCTATTATGGTTGAATTGAATCTATTGAGTTCTGATGAACCCGGCTGTGATTTATGCTGGTGCTGATATATGGTGCTGCTGATATATGAAGGTTTTTGAATGGCATGAAACAAATTTAATTTTTAAAACAATTAGGAGTTCGTAATAAAACGGTTACTAAAACAAAAACCGTTGTACATACCTTTCACAAATACCCGCCATAATATTCAACAACAGGTTTTAAAATAAGAACCGTTGTAATTACCTTTCACAAATACCCGCGCATAATATTCAACAACAGGTTTTAAACGAAGAACCGTTGTTACTACCTCTTTCAACAACGGTTATTTATCGTATACCCGTTGTTAAAAGTCTTCACAATTTTGGTGGGAAAGATACAACAACGGTTATTTATATGATAACCGTTGTTAATATTATTCCCACCAACATTTTGAAACACTTTCCACAACGGCTTACTCGCAACAACAACGGCTTTTAACCGTGGTGAATACTTTCGACAACGGTTTTAGTCAATAACCTAACCGTTCTAAATACATTTTAATTACAACGGCCGCATTAACAACGTCCGCTTTTTGTTTTTACAACGGTCTTTACCCGTTGTTATAGCCTGTATCTGTAGTAGTCCACCACGACCGACACCCTTCCTGATCTACGACCCGCCACCAACAAAAAAAAAATAGAGAAAAGACAAGGGGCGGCGAAAACCACCCATAACCACCAAACTCACCACAACCACTGACCCATGACCACGACACCACCGCGCACAACAGCAGCCGCCGCACGACATCACCACCACCGCCAATCAAATCTGAAAAAGAAAAAAAAAGGGAGAAACGAAGAGGCGGCGGCCTGACCCACCACCCCCACCTTCACACCAACAACAACAACCACAACCACAACCACACCCACACCTAATCCGTTTCTCAGATTTAAAAAAAAAAGGATATGCGACAGAATGGCAGAAGAAGAGAAGTGGTGTCGCGTGGAGTCCGAGAGAGGCAGAAGAGGAGAGAGGTGAAGCGGCGGGAGGAGAGGCTGAGGGCGGTGGTGGCAGGAGGAGAGGCTGAGGGTGGAGGGTTTAGAGAGAGATAGAGAATGTTTAGAGAGAATAAATGAAGTGAGGAAATGAAATGGGAGGTAGTGTGTGATTAGGGTTTGTTTGTTTTTATATCTCATCTTTTTTTTGTTTAATCTTAGCCCTTCATTTTTTTTGATCCAAAGGTTTAGAATGGGACTCATGAACTCATCTAGTCTAAGGGACTCACTTGAACCTAATTCTATATATATATATATATATATATATATATATATATATATATATTCTTGTCCACCCTATCTTTTTGAGTCCGTGAGTCCAGCGAAACAATATCACAAGTTATACTAAACAATATCACGCGTCATATTAAAAAAATATCACTCTTACTGAACTAGGTTCGCCCTCTGTTATTAACTTCTTTTCTCATACTTTTTCTTACATCCATAAGTGCTAGGGTCGGAGCTCCGACAAATACCATCATCCTCGCGCACTTTCCCACCGGTGAGTCGATTTTAGTGGCGTGTTCGTCGGAGTTATTGCATATTACTTCAATTCTTTTATATTTTTTCCTCTCTTGTTCTCTTCTTTATATTCGCCTATTTCCTTCATCGCCGGCGATGAGACCCCTAATTTAACAGCGGTGGCGTTGTTCTTAGATGGAGGTTTATGGAAGAAGGATCCTTGATTGTATGTTAGTGAGGGGTGGTAGCGATGGTCGTGAGACGGACTTGTGCACCGTGGTGGTGGTTGTTGTGGAGGTGAACGTGTGGTGGTGGGTCATGGGTGGTGGTTGTTGGGGAGGTGAAGGGGTGGTGGTGGGCCGTGGGTGGTTGCCGTCGACGATTAGTGTCACTGACTATAGTTTTAAGCCTTCTTTTTTCTTGTTTTCGTTGTATATTTTGCGTGATATTGTTCAGTATAAGCAGTGATATTGTTTCGTGTAGTGTTTGATATTCTTGTGTATAGGCTGTGATACATAAGTGGACTCACGGGACTCAAATATTTAGGTGGACTCACCGGATCTTACCTATATATATATATGGTACCAAAAGAAAAAAAATATATATATATATACATATAGTCGGATATTAATAATAGGTGGTAATAATAATAATAATAATATTTCCGTCTTATGTTACCGTCTACCAAAGATCGTCGTATTTCTCTTGTAAAGCTTTTAATTCGGACCAACCCGATTCCGACAATACAACACACTCACCTACTCTCTTACAATCTAACTTAAATAATCCTTTTATTATTATTATTATTATTATTATTATTATTATTATTATTATTATTATTATTATTATTATTATTATTATTATTATTATTATTATTATTATTATTATTATTATTATTATTATTATTATTATTATTATTATTATTATTATTATTATTATTATTATTATTATTATTATTATTATTATTATTATTATTATTATTATTATTATTATTAATATTATTATTATTATTATTATTATTATTATTATTATTATTATTATTATTATTATTATTATTATTATTATAATTATTTTTTATTATTATTTTAAAGGATGCGCGTAGCTTTCATTAAAAGAGAAAACAAAGTTTACATGAAATTGGTGGGGAGCCGAGAGACAATCTGGGCTCCCATACCCTTAGCAACAGCAAAGCTAAGTCTAGTAAAAATGTAAGCGGCCACCCGTGCCCCCGCATCCTGTGATACCGAGAATTTCTGGATCCGCTTGAGCAAGGCAACAACATCCGAACCCAGCTCCCCAAGTGAAGAGAAAGAGAAAGGAAGGAAACCATAGCCAGCCGCGCGCGCAAATCCCCATACTTAGCACACTTTCGCCGAAAGAAAGATCGGCGACAACCCGACCAGGCACAAAATCACAAACCATCGAGTCAAAGGAGAAGAACTCGTCAAGTCAACGCACACATCACGCCCCCTGTCCCAAGAATAAAGCAACAAATCCGCAGGACGAAGAGAGCCACCATGTCCATCAACCAAACCGATATCAACCTCCCTTCCCGCATTAATACCAGATCGATAACAGATGTCGAAAAGAGTACCAGTACAAGAAACAGCGTGGTCCCCAAAGACATCCTCAGAAAAAAACCTGAGAGCAAGCAGGACAGGGCCTAGATACCGTGAATAACGGAACACCCTGACGATACCCCAGCACACTATGGTAAGTCATTCCGTTCATAGTCTGACCCAACCCCGAGATAGGAACCGCACGTAACCAATCTGAGGACTGAGAACCCTGCTGAGACTGCCATAACGCAAGCTGGCGTGGTGTCAAAGAAAAAACAGACTCTGAGGTAGCAGCAACCGTCGCGAAATAAATATCTGCCAATTTATTCATAAGTTTGGGGGCAGCAATTTCACTTGGGTTACCTAATATACCAGAGCCTGTAGTCGCAGTAAACACCTGCGCGGCATCATCAAAAGCAGGGCCAGCAGCTACAATACCAGAAGGGCCAAGGAGCTTAGCCTCGCAAAACCAAAGAGATCAAAACGGGACACAATAAAAGCATAAAATAAAACATCTCCCGCCGCATAGACACCAAGACCACCAAGATGAAAAGGGAATGTAGCAAGGCGCCACTGCCAATCCCCAAAACCCGGCCGAGACGCGGTGACAATACGTTCCAAGCTAGAACGAAGAGCGACATCAAAAGGAAGATGGACTGACCCAAAAACACTAGGGGAGAAAGTACGAAGTGAGAAGTAGAGCTTGGAAATACCAGTACAAGCCCGAAGAAGAAGCAACTCACATTGCGGGTCCTCAATCCTCGCAACCAAATCCATTAGCTCAATGGTCTTGGTTACTCTCTTCGCCACAATCTCACTACTAAAATCAGGACAAGCACTGACAGTTCCACCGAAAACTGTAACACCACGCAATGGCCGAGAAATAGAAGGGGGGAAAACCCCAGGAAGCCGACTTTGAGGATCCTCGACAGGCCAAAAGACCTCCGTCTTGGAGACATTAAGATACAATCCAAAACGAGGGCCATCCACCATAATCAAATCCAAAACCTTCCCTACCTCCAAAGTATCACCCACAATGGTGCCATCATCTAAGTACCACGCCTGCATAGTGAGGTCAAAAGTGTCCCGGATCTTGCATACTAAGGGATGCAAAACCAAAGCGAAAAGCAAAGGGCCCAACGGATCACCCTGCTGGACACCCTGACAAGACCACAAGCAGTGCTCCCCATAAAAAAGACGGGCAGGGCTGGAATAACAAAAATCCACCCAACGGGAAAGGACCGGGCAGCGACGGCGGACCTCCTGAAGCATGGTCTCGCGATCAACAAGGTTGAAGGCATTCTGGAAATCCACCAGCAACATAGAAAGCCCAACCTCAGCACCCCGAGCCTCAATGAGCCGGTTCAAGGCATGCAAGATAGCCTCTCCTCCACCGGACACGCCCACCCCAAACTGAAGCCCATCAAAATAAGAAGATAGAGAAGGACCAACCATAAAAGCACCAATCTTAGAGACAAGCCATCTCCAGACCGTACCAACAGCAATAGGACGAACCCCACCGCCCGGTTTAACAAGTGGCGTGAGAGGGGCGCTGGCAATGTACTCACCCAGAGGAAGAGGACACCGGCCCTCAAGAAAAAGATTAACCACCCTAGTAATAGAAGTGATCAAATCACCAGAGATAGCCACAGCAGCGCCACTCAAACAGTCCATAAGGTGCTGGGCACGAAAACCATCCCGCCCACAAGAAGTACCGCGTGGGAAACTCCGAATCATATCCAAAACCACAGCCGAAGAAGCAACCAGAGGATGATGATCCCAAGACAGAGGAGGCAATGAATGAGGCGGGGCGACATGATGCTTCTCAGGCAAGGCCACAAGAGTGGCATCGGAGTATGGGGCGACCCTATAGGAAGAAAGCACTCGAGCAGCAGCAGTATAATGGCCATCACAAATCTACCGCCAACATTGGCGGAGGTTAAGCTCACTGAAATGCAGATCCTCATCAATATGAAACGAAGAAGGGCCCTCATCAAAACACTCCTGCAACAACTGCAAACCCCCTCCAGGTACCCCCCAAGAAAGGATAGCCCTGGCAATACTCTCCTCCTAATGCTGACGTCGAATAGCAGTCCGACACTCATGATTACTCCGAGGAGCGAAAGTCTTGAGCAAACAAAGTGGTAGAACAAGCAAACGAACCCAGGGGGAGAGATCACTAGGGGAATCAGCCACATCATCCAAAGCCCCTTTCAAAGCCCGAGCAAACCCAAGACGGCACTTAGGAGGAATAGATCTCACTGTGCGAAGGCCCAACGACAATAAACGATCAAGCGAGGATATAACTGTGGACAGCGGGGGCCACGGGGGCGCTTGGGAAACAAGCGTTTGCATTTTGTATGGAGTCGCCACAAATTTTTATGGGAAATTGGAACCGTTCGAGTACCTCGCGTCATGTCAAGACACAAAGTAGAGACATGAACACTAAGCAATCGTTACCCTTAGCATTCTATGTCTAGAATGACTCTCGTGGATGCCAATGAACACGGGTGTTCACAGATATCTGGAGTAAGGGGTGAGGGTACGTATTAGGAAGCTCTTTTGATCGAACACCTAATCCCGCCCGCCTCGATAGCGGCCTCTACTAATGATTAGGGAAGTTATTCGTACTCGATATATCGTCGGCTATATGCATGCAATGCAACATCCAAGTTTTGATCCTAGCATGTGAAGAATTAACTAAGTCGGTTGACACGTAATTAGCATACAATTGGGTCGAAGTAGGATTTAAGTTCATTTACATGTGAGAACATACAAACAATAAAAGAAATACAATAATTATGAATTACAATAATGAAAATTACAATGATTACAATGGAATAGGCGATTTATGTCGAAAATACCTTTAAAACTGATAATTTGAGAAAAAGAATAAAAGAATAAAAGAAAGAATCACGACAAAACAAAAGGTGATAATACGAATAATAGTTAATTAATACGTAAACTAATTAAACTACGTCAAAGCAGAAATGGAGTTCGGGACGAGAACTCGGCCCGAAACAGCGCAGCAGAGTCGCGCGTCCTTTGAATAGGCGCAGCAGACGCTGCGTCTGTTCCTTGGCTTAGTTCTGGCTGTGAAGCCGTAATTGCAAGCCGTTAATGTTAATTGGTGATTTAATGATCAATTGATGACATTTACTCGGATGAAAGTGATTAACATGTTATTTAACATATGAATGGGTCATGAAAACAGTAAAATATGAATGAGACGGATGCAAACGGATTATTTACATGATGGAATATTGACAGAAGTGAAAAATATTAATGAGTCAAACAAATTAATTGAATTAACTAAGTTAGATACGATGGATTGACGACGAATATGCGACGAACATGTGAAATAACAGATGAAAGCTATATCAAAGACGAATTCCAGAAACCCAATATTGATGAATTGAATCTCTACAACCCGGAATTGAATTCAATGGCGAAAACCCGCAAATATTGGATTATTTGGGATTTAAGTCGGATTTGTGATGATTAAAACATACTAATGATGATGATTTACATATGAGATAATTATGATGTAGAATTAACAAATGAACGAAACAAATTTTGGAACGAATAACGAGGGATGAACGAAGAAGAAAGGAAGCGAGAATCGCGGCACCTCACGAAGAGGCGCAGCAGGAACTGCGCTCCTTCGAAGAGGCGCAGCAGTTGCTGCGTCCTTTCTCGGCGGTTATCTACTGGAAATCCGTAAAAAAGAGGTTTTAAACATGGTTTTAGAAATCAGTTTTAATGGTATTTGCGACGTAAACCTTACAATTGATGATACAAAAGGTAAATACAATAAATAAAAGAGGAATTACACCCTCAGACTTACATGTTGATGAAACGAGAAGGACTAAGATATCGATTAGTGATGCTCGACGCGAATGCAAAGAAAGTGCCCTCGTAAGAGGAAAACGATTAATTAATTAAGTTGATTGATGTGTAGTTGGTCAAATTGATCAGTTATGCAAACGGGGAGGCTGGTACTCAGAAGGATCCGAGCTTACGTGGTCGAAAGTTCAAGCACGTAGACGCCAAAAAGTAAGAACAAAGTCTAGAATGCAAAGGGAGAAGAGAAGGGCGGACACTCGCGTGAGAAATATGAGGAGCGAAGGCTCCTATTTATACTAATCACGTGAAGGAATTAGGGTTTCGGAGACTCTTTAGAAGTGAATCTCGGAAAGATATGAAAAAGATAAGAGAAACACGCAGAAAAGGGCCTGGGAAGAGGCGCAGCAGCCACTGCGTCTCTTGGAAGAGGCGCAGCACCTGCTGCGTCTGTTCCCAAGGGATTTCCTCCTGCAGAAGAAAGATTTCCGTGTTTGAGTTATGGTAGGACGGAAATAATTCGGTTTTCCTTAATATCTTATGTGAATATTACGGGAAATTGCTTACTAAAAGATAAATTTATGAAATATGGAATAGAAATATCCGGAACATTCCAGAACATTATGACTCGGGTTTTAACGGTTATCAGAAAATGGAGACGGTTTTAGGCCCGGACTCCGAATGTACTCTAATTACTGTCAAAACGACCGTATCGGGACGTAGATGACAATTAAGAGGTAGACCTTAATATTTGAGCAATCACTTGACGATAATCTTACGAACTGTCACAAATCGTTCTGCGTACCAAACATGCGGCCCAATCATCACCGGGTGGTTTGCGGGAGGTGCAGAAATGAGGTATCTACAGAGCCCCCACTTTGACTAAGGCTTGGACAAGGCGAAAGTCAAAGTATAGCCATCAGGTCAATCGAAGATTACAACCTGACGACTATGGCGACGCGAGGCAGCTCAAGGGGTCTGAACCAAGGACCTATCGTCGGGAACAATTTAGAGTCTGTCGACTATCGGGGAGGGTCGTTTAAAGTCCATTAGACTACGTAAGGAGGCTCGCCAGCCATAAGGAGAGACCATACCTGAGACTTCTTTCTCGAGATGCTTCCGGAGGTGCGTAGGAGCTAAGGTTAAGCATGGGAGCTAAGGGTAAGACCTAAAGGATACATAAGGATTGGTGCTAGGGTGTGTGACCCTAAAGGAAAGCATCGGCGGGAGTGAGGCCTAAAGTAAGTTCAACTTAAGGGTAACTAAAGCTTGGGTATAGGAACTCTATCGGTTTGGGAACTTGAAGGCTTATGAACCTAAAAATATTGGGATCCTATAGTCAAAAAAATCCTAATTGGAGAACGACACCCTTGTCGCACTCCGCGGGGAAACAAGAAATATTGTGAGTAGCAAGACACAGGCGGGAACTGCTGAGAGGAAAACTGCTTTGGGTAGTCTTCGGGAAATAATTGCGAGTAGCGGGACACAGGCGGGAACTGCTGGGAGGAAATCTGCTTAGGTAGATTGTCAATCCTTACTTCTTGAGAGAGACAGTACGTCTGCTTACTCTCGCTAAAGACACGATTGGGAATTACTTTTCTCGTTATGAGAGGGAAAGTATATCCGCTTACTCTCACTGGAGACATAATGAAGGTGTGTCGAATTCTGTGAGGAAATGAATGCTCGTTGCGACAAGCAAAAGGTCTTGGACGGAATAAATAATACGCAACAGTCTGCTGCGGGCTTGGAAATGCGGGCCGGAACGAAAGAAAATCGCCAAACAGACCAAAAGAATGAAAATAACATCGGGGAAGAGGCGCACCAAAGATGGGCCCACAAATAACGAATTCATAACGAATTTTTGAAAAATCCGTATGGAGGGAACCAAAAGGAAGAGGCGCAGCAAGAGCTGCGTCTCTTGGAAGAGCGCGCGCCGCGCGTCTATTCCCCAACTTGATTTTCCTGCGTAAAAACGCGAAAATCAGGAGGCTTTGTTCATTTTTATTCGAAACATAAATCACACATTTCTCTCTCAAATATTCACCATTTCCGCCAAGGTTTGATTCAAAAGCTCGCATTAAACATGGCTAATCGAGGTATGTGTCTCAATATTGCATTAATCTTCTACGTTTGTCCGATTTTGAGCCGAAAAATCTAGGGTTTATGACCCTTTCGATCAAAAATTTGGGGCTTTTCCCCCAAATGAATTTGCCTTGTCAAATTGACATTTAGAAATGGATATTATACAATATTAGGAACATAACCATGTATTTGTTTCGAATTTTCATCAAGTTTTGAGCCTTTGAGTGAAATTTGAGACGGTTTTACAGCTGAACCGTAAATTGCTTCGAAAATAGCGTTAGGATTGCCCATTTGTAATGAAACTGGATATTTGGGATCCTTGAATGATGGGTAAACTTTCTACCATCTCGGAATTTTGGTTTGTGACAGCTTTTCCAGGGCATAATCGCCATTATAACGAAATGCTGCCGAAATTTCGACTCGAACCCGGAACTAGGCTTCGAATTAGGCTTGACTTGACCCAATTTATCACATGAGTGGTCGGGTTGGTGGGAATATTGCCAAGGATGGCGAAAAAAGAGCGGTTTCAGGGCTTCCGAAGGCTCGAAAATCCCTTAACCAAGGCTTGTCGTCATGTGACGCGGCCTAAATTTGCTATAATGTTGCAGGTGATGAGGCTTCTACTTCTGGGAGAGCTCCCATGCAGATCGACGCCGCCACTGTCGAGGAGGCTTTAGAGCAGGCCTTCACCGCTGCGGTGATGGCTGCCGGGGACGAGGCTCACGAGGAGGAGGCCGTTGAGGAGGAGGAGGCCCCGAGACGGGCCAACGTCGGACGAGGAGGTCGTCAGCTGAGAGGAGATCCTGCGTGGGCCGAGACTTGGGAGAGCAGGCACCTGGTGTGGGCTGCAGAGGGTCACCTGTCCTACAGGACGGTGAAGAGTTTGGTAAATAGGAATTCGCTACTCACTACTCATCCCTATTCATTTTTTATCCAAATTTCTTTCAAATTTCCTTCAAAACTAAAGATAGCTTTGTTTCAAATCATAATAGGAGGCCGGGAACATTAGGTCGTTCTCGGGTTACACGACAGCGATGGAGCACTACGAGCGGCTGTCGGCGGAGGAGAGGGCCATGATCGAGCGTGGAGCGTTCGGTCCTTTGGTTCAGGTCTGGAGGGATATCGCGAAGAGGAAGTTGTGGGCTAACCTTAGCCTGGTCCGTGTTTTCTTGGACCGATTCTGGGATACGACTTCCACGTTTCACATGCCTTTCGGTGAGGTGGGAGTCACTCTGGAGGATTACGGCATGATTTCTGGTCTGCCGTGTGGGACCGAGGAGGTGGTGTGGCCGGAGACTGCCATGAGGGCGGACTCGGCCGAGGCGAGGAGATTGATCGGCTGGAACTTGTCGCCGAAGGCTGTTACAGTGCCGGGTTTGATACCCAGTTCCTACGTCCGAGACTACTTTGCGGGGAAGACCCCGACGCTGGTGATGATTGACGGGAGGGAGACGGCTCCTCCTCCTTGTACAGCTGAGCAGAGGGCTCGTCTGTGGCTTTGGTGGTTTCTGTCTTCGATTTACCTCGAAGACAAGGGCGAGAGGCTGTCGACGAAGCTTCTTCCCTTCCTTTCTGACCTGAGTTCCCTGGGACGTTGGGACTGGGTCACTGCTGGTTTTGCGGTCCTCATCCGCTTCATGAGGGCCATGGTTCGTCCCGAGTTGATGGAGAAGGGGACTTCTCCTGGTGCTGTCGGACCTGGACTACTGCTGGAGGTATGAATCTTCCTTTGGACCAAAGTAAATTCCTTTTCTTTATCAAATTACGAAAGATCGTCATTGATTATTTTGTTTTTGCAGGCGTGGGTGTACTCCTACTTCCCGAGCCTCGCGCCCAAGAGGACGGAGCCGCTGGTGAGGGCCTATCCCGTGGTGAGGGATTGGGTGATGTGCCGGACGAAGAGCATGCGTTCTTCTCACAACGTCTACCGGCGGGACGTGAACGCTCTTCAGCTGAGCAGCGTGAGCATCCCATTTATATTTGCTCGTGCTTCTTATATTCGCTTTTAGTTGATCGTACGAATGATCCTTGCTTTATCTTGTCTCAGTGGGTGCCCCGACCTTGGGCGGAGTTCGCTGGAGCGCCTCCTTTTGTGGCTGAGGTCCTTCGACCTAGGAGCTCGGGCCGACTGCTGTTGAGGACGTCGATGGGTCCTGTGTGGTACTTGGGCGAGCGCTTGGCTCGTCAGTGCTCGCGGGGCGTGTTGACGGTTCCCGTCGATCCTCCCAGGACGATGTTTAGGGAGCCATCTGAGGCTGAGATGGAGGCGGACTTGGCTGGTGCCAGTGGTGACGCCCTTCTTCTTCCTGGCGAGGACTACTCGGCGTTCCTTTACGGGAGGTTGGCGTACTGGCCGGTAGTGGTGAGTATCTTTTATTTTTCCTTTTGATTTGATTTTTGAGAAGCATGATGAAAGATCATCGAATGATGAGAACCATTTGTCTTTGTAGGAGGTTGAGGCGGCGGGCATCGAGCCCCCAGAGTACCCCGAGACCCTTGAGTACACTGACGCGGCTGGGAGGACGACGATCTCCGAGCTGCGTGACTTTGACGTAGCTGTGACGGATGCTGGCCTGGACGACTGGCAGCATCTGATTCGGAGGGTGAGCCTCTAACTTGTATGACCTTTGTGTAAGAACACATTTGGTTGAGTTTGTTCAATTGTTTGAGAATTTCTTTTTGAAAATGCAGGTTGCGCCGTCTCAGTTTGTGGCGTTGTGGAGGGTGGCCAACCGGCTGCGAGCTACTGCCGTCGAGGCACTTGTCGGCGGTCGAGGTCGTCAGGTATGAACCTTACGCCTATTTCCTTTTTGATTGTTTTTTTTTTGTTTTTCTAGTTTTGCTTGAATCGATTGACATGAGCCAATTTTCTTGTTTACAGGGTGACCGCGAGCTGGAGCGAGAGTTGACCCAGTCTCGGGAGGAGACAGCTCGCGTGTTGAGGGAGCTCGAGGTTCGGGATGCCGAGATCGCCGTTCTCTTGGCGAGAGTTGCAGAGTTGGAGGGCTCCCAGCAGTAGTTTTGTGTAGCTTTTTTCGTATTTTGCATATTTGTACATTTGGACTACCATTTCGAACATTTTTGGACTTTGTTTGGGGCTCGAGCCCCCAGTTTGTACATTTCCTCCGTTTGGTATATATACGATGGCCTGAGTGCCTTTGCTGCTGGGTTGTGTTGCTTGTATCTGCAGGTTAGTTTCAAACAGGTTTGGTAGATGACAGTTTACGCCGTCATGCTGCCGAAATTTACATAGAAAAACACGCAAAGCATACATTTTTATATACATATGGCCTTAATTAGCGCAAAATGAGAGACTCAAAAGAACGCGAAAAAATGCAAAAAATGCAAAAATTTTGCCGGAAATGACCGGACGGTAGAGAGGGTTACCCCCTAAAAAAAGAAAAAAATAGAAATCTATAAGTTTAGAAATGAAATTAAAGAATAGAAATCAATATATACAAATTGAAATTAAAATGAAAATTATTTCCTAAAATGAAAATGAAATTTATTTCCTAAAATGAAAATATACAAGTGTGATATAGTGGCAGAAATGTCGATGTCGCCTCAAAATGCGTGCCCGCGAAATTAGGAAACCTGAAACATGGTAATCTTCCCGTATTTACCAAAATAATAACCTGTAGGAATAGGAAATTATTCGTTATGGAATTAGGAAAGATCCAACGCGAAAATCTCGAAGTGAAGCTCGGGAAGAGGCGCGGATGAGCTGCGTCCCTTTGAAGAGTCGCAGCAGGTGCTGCGCCTGTTCCCAGGTTGTTCTATTCTGACGGATTTTTGGAAACAGGAATTAGTATAAATAGAAACGTCGATAGAGCTTTTATTCACACAAATCTTCCGTCTCATCTTCGTCTAAATACATAAAATTCTCAAATAAATTTTCTCATCATGAATACTTTGGAGATCCGCTTGAAGGAATGGACCAACGAATTTTCAAATATGGAGAAGCATGATATGGGCTCTTATAACTTTGGATCGTTGTTGAGTTTGAAACTCATCAAGGTTGTGAAACCGTTCTTGGATGCTTGCCTTGACTATTGGGACCCAAATTACCATGTTTTTGCGTTCCCTGGAGGTGATATTTACCCCTTTCCCCAAGAAATTGCTTTTTATTGGTGGATGGGACCCCGAACATTTGCCTGCCATTCCTTCTACTTCTCAAGGGTACAAAAGCAAATTTAGAGATTTGCTCGGACTGACTAGACTTGAGGTGGACCGTCTAGTTACCTCAAAAGGTGTGAGAATGTTGGACTTCATAGATCGATTTATCAACAGGGCCGACCCCACCGTTTCTCATTGCTAGGCGGAGGGCATTTGGCTTTTGCTTGTTGCATGTGTATGTCTTCCAAGGGCATGTTGATGAAGACTTGAGAGGTGATCCCCGTCTTTTGGGCCTTGTTGAGCAGATGGAGCTGCGCAGGAGCCCAGCTTGCTTATGCTTAGGAGAGATCATATTGGGCTTGGATAATAGGAAATCCAGCCGTGAGCTGCCGTTCTTGGGGAGTCCCGTCATTTTAAAGGTAAAAGACACCCCCTTTTTTTTCGTTCGTTTTTTTTTTTTTTTTTTTTTTTTTTTTTTTCGTTGCCTAATACCTGCTTTTGGTAGGTTTGGCTTATTGAGCGGCTCCGATTGATCGAGCCCCCAGTTCATGCGCTTTCCTATCATGCCCGTTCGATTGCGATGAGGACGCGGTTGTACATGGTAGACTTCACCCGGGTCTGTGATTATTGGAAGAACAAGCTGAAGAGTGATGATGGTCCCTTGATTAGGTGGGTCGTACCTTGGTGGCACCTCAAGTCCGTCACTGGGGTGTCTTCTTTGGATCCCACTAGGTCGGTGCGCATTCCCGGATTGGAGTTTATGGTATGCATCTTTCCGGAAAGACTGATGAGACAACTTGGGCTGAAACAGACGATCCCGAGGCTTGATACCGTCCCGCAGACTGCTATGGCGCTTACTACAGAGAGCCGAAGAGAGTGGGCTATCAAATGGGCCCAAAGAAACATGTGGTTCTTGAATTTCTCCGCCAATGCTTTATGGGTGTCGGATTCTTATCTGAGGTGGAGAAAGGCTACAACTCCGGAAGAGCGGGAGAAATTGAGGAAGCGCGAGCCCATCGACTACAAGGTGCGCGAGGGAGAGAAAGAGAAAGAGAAGCATCTGACAGAGGGAGAAGAAGAAGCCGGGTTTCAAGTTGTTCATCCTTCGAAGAAATCAAAGACTACTCCTGTCGCAGAGATGGTGATTGGCAAAAATGGAAAAGCTAGACCTCGAGAAAGACCGTTGGTGATTAGGTCTGAAGTGGCGCAAGAGCGTCCGGCTCGAGGTCGTGACAAGAAATATGACAAGAATGACAAGGGCAAGGGGAAGATGGAGGAATAGCCCAAGTCTCTTTATCATTATTTGATTATTATTATTATTATTCTTGTTGCAATAAAAAGGAGGGATTTTTAGAATCCTAGCCTATTCTATTTTTTTATTATGTAGCGTATTATTATTAGAAGATGAATGAATGAAATAAAAAGGTTAAGTGGTTATGAAACCGTGGTGATTTTCTATTTATTTATTCTTGTCGAATTTCAAATGCAATGCAAATGTCCTTCTATTTACATTTTAGATATAATGGGTTGAATCCCGTGAAGGATTGCCTACGTATTCACTTAAAAAGCGAAATCAAACCCTTGCGCGTAGTTCGAATAAATGTAAAAGAATAATTGTTCGAAGCAAGAGCTTGTAATGAACGTAGAAAATAAGCATGAGCTTTTGCTTACTCTGAAGGTGCGAATTTAGTTTGTTTGATGATACGAGGATGACAAATTTGTCAAAATGCAAGAGCACAGTGACATTTAGCTTGTTTCAGCTTGGCCAGGGGCCGTTTATTTAGTGCCACAAGAGCGACACGTGGGGTTACGCGAGACGCGTTTTCATTCCTATTCTAGGCATAGTACCGCTTTAGTTGATCAAGGTTTGTTGGGTTTGAAAACTCATTCCCATCTAGGTCTGTGATCCTAACCGCACCCCATGGGAGTATGGATTTGACTAGAAATGGTCCGGCCCAATTAGGTTTGAATTTTCCCCGTGGGTCGGCAGGTAAAAGAGCTCTAACCGATTTGAGCACTAAGTCTCCTTCTTTGATGTTTCTTGGCCTAACCCTTTTGTTGAAAGCTCGTTTGATACGTGCTTGGTATGTTTGGACATTATGTAAGGCGCGTAGCCTACGTTCATCCAGGAGGATGAGCTCTTCATATCTATCCCTCTTTCAATCGGCCTCCGGGATTTGACTTTCTAGCAAAATACGCAAGGATGGTATTTCTAGCTCAACTGGTTGTACAGCTTCCATGCCGTAGGTCAAATAGAAAGGAGTAGCCCCAGTGGGCGTCCTGACAGATGTATAATACCCCCATAAAGCAAAGGGTATCTTGCTTGGCCAATCTCTATAGTTGTCAATCATTTTCTTGAGGATTGTGACAACATTCTTGTTTGCCGCCTCTACCGCGCCGTTAGTCTGTGGTCTATAGGGCGAAGAGTGGTGATGCTTAATCTTGTATTTGGCTAGCAATTGCTCGGTTTCAGCTTGAAATGTGATCCGTTATCGCTAATGATCTCATGTGGGCAACCATATCGATAGATGATGTTGTTTTGTATGAACTTTGCCACATTTTTCGCCGTAAGACCAGTGTAGGAAGCCGCTTCTACCCATTTGGTGAAATAGTCAATCGCTACTAGAATGAAACAGTGACCTCCTGTTCCGGCTGGGGTTATCTTCCCGATTATGTCAATTCCCCATGCAGAAAACGGCCAAGGGGATGTCATTGTATAGAGCAATGAAGGAGGGATATGTTGTACATTCCCGAAGATTTGGCAGTTGTGGCAATGTCTTACATATTTGATGCAGTCGGATTCCATTGTGGTCCAATAATATCCCAAACGTGTGATTTTCTTTGCCATCATGGGCCCACTCATGTGAGGACCGCATTCTCCGTCATGGACTTCTTTCATCACCTTTCGTGCCTGTGAATGATCAAGGCAACGTAGGATTACACCAAGAGGTGTTCTTTTGTATAATTCACCTTGCATCAGAATGTATTGGGAAGCTAGTAGGCGTATAGCACGTTGTCCCCTCTTATCCATATCTGGTGGATATGTACCGTTAAGCTTAAAATTCAGGATTGCTTGGAACCAGGGTTCCTGCGCGATTTCCTCTTCATCGGTGATTTGGTGGACATAAGCCGGCTCTGACCGTCGTTCGATGCACAAAGGCATTTCCACCATGTGATCTGGCATATTAATCAATGATGCAAGTTTCGCAAGAGCGTCTGCAAATTGATTTTCCTCCCGAGGCAGGTGTAGGTAGGTTACGTGATCAAAGAATTGAGCGACTTAGTCTATCCTAGCCTGATAATGTGCGAGGCTTTCGCTTCGGATTTTCCAAGATCCTGTAACTTGGTTAATGATTAGTGATGAATCCCCATGTACTCGGAGGTTTTTAATGCCCAAGCTCACTGCCGCTTGTAGTCCAATGAGACAAGCTTCGTATTCTGCAGCATTGTTTGTCACCTCGAAGTCGAGTTTGACAGCAATTGGTGTATGCTCGCCTTCAGGAGAAATGAGCAACACCCCTATTCCAAATCCTCTTAAGTTTGATGCTCCATCAAAGTACAGGTCCCAGGAGTCCACATCAGTTTGGAGTATATCCTCGTCTGGAAATGACCAAGTATCTATTGTTTGTGCGTCATTGATAGGATTTTCTGCGAAAAATTCGGCGACGGCGCGACCTTTTATAACTTTCAATGGCACGTATTTGAGGTCGAATTCTGAGAGCATCAAGGTCCATCTTGCTAGACGTCCGTTGAGGACGGGTTTCTCGAAGAGGTATTTGACTGGATCCATTTTGGAGTATATTTTGACGGAGTAGCTAAGCATGTAATGGCGTAGCTTCTTCGTTGCCCACACAAAACCGAGGCATGTCTTTTCGAGTTGTGAGTATTTGCACTCGTACTCCAAGAACTTCTTACTAAGATAGTAGATAGCTCTTTCTTCACTTCCTACAGTTTGAGCCAGCATGGCACCCATGGTCATTTTTTCGATTCTTCTGTGAGATATAAACCAAGAGGTTGATCTCGTTGTGGTGACATGAGCACTGGCGGTTTAGCCAATATCTCCTTGATCCGGTCGAATGCCTTTTGACAATCGTCATCCCACATGGTGTGGTCTGTTTTCTTGAGTTTCTTGAAGATAGGCTCACGAATCATCGTAAGGTTCGATATGAATCGACTTATGTACTGTACCTTTCCCAGGAATCCTCTGACTTCTTTTCTGTTTGAGGTTGTTGCATTTCGATCAGAGCTTTGATTTTGGAAGGATATATTTCTATACCTCGTTGGCTAACAACGTATCCCAGGAGTTTACCAGATGTTACCCCGAACGTGCATTTCTGAGGATTGAGCCTCATGTTGTACTTTCGTAGTCTTGCGAAGAACTTGCGAAGGTTCGCGATATGTCCCTCTCTTTCCTTAGATTTGATAATCATGTCGTCTACATATACTTCAACCTCTTTGTGCATCATGTCATGTAGGAGTGTAGTTGCGGTGCGTTGATATCTAGCTCCGGCGTTGATTAATCCAAACGGCATTACCGTATAGCAGTAGGTTCCCCATTGGGTGACGAACGCGGTCTTATGCATATCTTCCATGGCCATCTTGATTTGGTTATAACCCGCATACCCATCCATGAAGGATAGTAATGCGTGGTCCGCAGTATTGTCTACCAATATGTCGATGTGAGGTAGAGGGAAGTCATCTTTTGGACTTGCTTTGTTTAAGTCCCTAAAGTCAACACAAACGCGGATTCTCCCATCCTTCTTGGGTACGGGTACTATGTTAGCTACCCACTCAGAATACTCGGAAACTTTGATGAACCCGGCTTTGAATTGTTTGTCAACTTCTTCCTTAATCTTTAGAGCCCATTCTGTTCTCATTCGTTGAAGCTTCTGTTTCACAGGTTTGAAACCTGGCTTAATCGGAATCCTATGTTCAGCGATATCCCTGTCGATCCCTGGCATGTCTTTGTAGGACCAAGCGAAAACGTCTTTGAATTCATTTAGGAGGTCTATGAAATCGGCCTTTTCGGTAGAGCTCAAGGTAGTCCCTATCCTAAGTTCTTGGGGTTCTAGTTCGGTTCCTACGTTGATGGGTTCGGTGTCCTCTATTACTGGTCCCCCTTCCCCTTCCTGTAGTATTTCTTTGGCTACGTAGGGAGGTATTTCGATTGAGTCTGGGTCTTGGTCATCCTCAGTATCATCGTAAACAGAATTGCACTCAAGATAACACAAAGAGTAAGCAGAACCTGATTTATTCATATTAAAATTTGAGTAAAGTTGAAACAAAGAACCCAACTGATCCATGGTCAGTGGCGGCAAAGGGACAGCGGTTGGGGCATTTCCCGAACTACTTTGACTACTCGAGACTAAGCTAGGAGAAACGAAGGGAGTGGGGATGACGACAGGAGTAGACTCTCTAATGACTTCTCTAGACTCCAACTCTGACTCCGACTCCGACTCGAACTCATTGTCTTCTGGTTCTCCTTTGAACATCTCTCCTTCTCCAGTGGTGATCTTGAAGAGTCTTCCTTGATTGTTGGTCCATTTGATAGATTTTCTCCATCCTTTCTGCTGTTTTGCGTCGGTTTCTGTGATCAACGCGGTGGGGTTGAAGCGATCGTCTTGAAGTATCATAGTAATGATCTCATCCTGCGCGGCCTTAACGAATCGATCTTCTCCAAACAATAGGCTAGCGGCTTGTTCTTCTAAGCAAGGTGCTTGACGGGTTTTGACGGTAGGAACCGTTTCTGGAGGGATGAAGTAGCAATCGTGAAAGATCTCGATTCCGGCTAACTTCCTCTCGAGATAATGCCAAGGTTCGGGAAATCCGTGAAAGAGTTCTAGACTTCCTTCTTGAACAAAGTACCCATTCAATGTAGGGAGATAGGGCCTCATTTGGACTCCTACGTCCTTGCGGTTTTGGACTTGGGCAAGCATTTCAAGAACCTCCTCTTTTGTGGGTTTGTACCCTAGTCCCAGTGGTATCCTCGTTGAGTTGCCTTACTTGTATGGTGCGAAGGTATTCTTCCGAATAGGGTTCAAAGGCATTCCAGGGAAGTATCCCTGGGATTTGAGTATGTGGTTGACCACCAAGTTAGAGTAGGGATTATAGTATAAGGGTGCCAACTCACTTTCTATGACGCTTACACTTTGGAAGCCCCCAAGTTCATATACGGGATCCGCAAGGACTTGATTGTTTGATTGTTTTTCGATTATTGCCTTGATGGGTGACGAAGTGATCGTCACTACTTTGCCGTTTAGTGGGATCTTGATCTTTTGATGAAGGGTGGATGTTACCGCTTTGGAAGCATGAATCCATGGCCTTCCCAGGAGTATGTTGAAGGAAGCTTCAATGTCCACTATTTTGAAGCTAACCTTTCGTTCGATTGGTCCCGTGGCTATGGTTAGGTTAACAAGTCCTACCACCTTACGTCGTGTACCGTCATATGCACGCACACCTTGGTTGGTAGGGGTCCAATCTAACTCTTTCATGCCTAGCTTGTATGCCATTTTGAGGGGTATGACGTTGACCGCGGAGCCATCATCCACCAAGGTCATTGGCACATTCTTCTTTAGACAAATGACAGTGATGTATAGAGCAAGGTTGTGACTAGCGCCAAAAGGTGGCAAATCTTCGTCTGAGAAAGTAATAGGATTACTTAGCTTAGGTGATTCTTGGAAGACCAAGTTGACTACATCTTCAGGAGTGGAGTTGTGTGCTACGTTTAGCTTGGCCAAAGCTTGCAGTAAAGCTTGGCGATGTGGGAATGAGCTTGCTACTAGTTGCCAGACTGAAAGATCAGCCTTTGTTTTCTGTAATTGCTTGAGCAAATGATCAGTGGAGTCATCCTCGTTGTCATTTGGTGTAATAACGTTGGTTGGACCGTTTTGAGTAGCGTTTTGATATGGACGACCCGAACGAGTTATGATGCGTGTCATTTATATGATGTTTTACATCCCATTTTACACGCATTTCAGAGCTCATTCTTGTAGTTTATGCTACATTTCTCCCTATTTCCGTCTACTTCCGTATTTTGTACTTTATTGCAGAAATGTGAAGAATTCAACGGGAAATCAAGCTTAATCTGTCCCCGAGTAATCTGCATTGCAAATGACGTAAAGGACTCACTTAAGGAACGAGCTTGGTGCGCAATCCAAGGCCCAAAAGTCAAACCCACGAGTTTAAGAAGTCAAGTAGCAGCTTATCCTGTCGATCGACCATCCCTTTCTGTCGATCGACCGATGCTCGGGGTTCCAGAAGCTACTGTTGCTGAGGAGCAGTCGATCGACCAGCCTGATTAGTCGATCGACCAGATTTCTATTCCAGACGAGATTTAGAAGGTCGTGAATCTTAAAGCCCGTGAAGTTTAGGTTTTAGAAATAAGTTGTTACGTTGATTGCTATATAACGTAACACCAACATCCAGTTTTAGGATCATCGAATAACACATCACATACTTTATCAGTTTTAGTTCTATTTCGTAATTAGGGTTCTAAAGACTATTGTTCTTCCATTAATAAAGTTCGGTTCACAGTTGGTTTTTGATCTCTTCTTTACAATCCTTTACGCGGTATTCTTCTGCTCATATTTCAGTTTTACTACTTTATAGTCATTCATAGTATAGGAATTGCTAGGATAGTCTCCCGAAAGCCAACTTATCGTTCTATGTTAATTGTTTATTTCATCGCTTTGATCATGAATTCCTCTGCGTTATTAGTCAATTTTATTGTTATTGATATTCCTAGTATGAGTAGCTAATTTCATTGTGCTAGGATGTAGGCGATTTATGGCATAGGCGGCATTAGATTAGAATAGGCTGTTTCGCGTGTTGGTCGATCGACTGACCTTTTCAGTCGATCAACTGACCTCGTAGGGTTATATTCGTTTTAATTGAATTTAATCTTGTATTTAACGAATCGAATGCATGCGACCAGTTAGATACCTATTTTGTGACTGACCCATTAGATCGAAAGATAGGGGAGGCCATTAGATCGTCAATTAAATCGACTAAACTGTGCTAAGATCGAAAGATAGGTATAGTTTAGACCGTTAGTCACTTTTCAGGACGAAAGTTAGTATTAGTGACATTAGGGACCTATAGCGAGATCGAGAGATGCTATTTGTTAAGAGTGGACCGAGAGGACCTCTTTATTTCCCGACTTACCTGTGTTTGATTCAGACCGACTTAGTTTGTTTGCTTGAAGCTATAATGACCCGACCATCCTAGTACCCTTCTTTTATCTGTTTAAATCATATTTTTAGTTTATTGCCTTTATTTACTATTAGCTATAGACCAATTCAAATCAACCCCCATAGTAGTTACCTCAGACTGAACATAAATCAACTAAAGTTTACAACTGCCTCCTTGTGGTTCGACCCTGTTACCACTAGCCTAGGTTAGTCTTAATAGGAGATTATAAATTTTATCTTTGGTACTCACAACGACGGGTATCAAATTTTGGCGCCGTTGCCGGGGAGGCAATAGTCCTAATTTTAGTTGTTTTATTTTTTGTCTTTCTTAGTTTAAGGGACATCCGTTCCTTAAACTTTTCTTATATTCTTTTTGTAGTTTCATCTTATGCGCAGGTCACAGGGTGGAGAATTAGTACCGTTGAACCCTGAGCTTGAAAGATCCTTGCGCGAGTTGAGACGAACACAAAGGGTATTACCGACAGAGGAAGAGCTGAGTACTCTGTCAAGCTATCACGAGAACGATCTGTTCGAAGAAGACCCACGATCTTCACCCGTTTCCACTTCTTCACCGAGACAGTTTACTTCTCCGGAAATTCCAGTCATGGCCGAGGAAGCAAGTATAGCTAGTTATTCCGAGCCGACAGACCGACAACTTATATAAGGGGTTCGAGTTACACGGAGATGCCAGAAATTCGAACCAAAGCCCGCCTACATCACTATGGTTGAGAGAAACCATTTGGGGGAGCTGCAAATGAAGATGCAAAGAAGGCATATGGAGACCTTTATTGACTCTCATTGCTCCATTCCCCCACCAGTGGCGTGACCCGGATCAAATCAAAGAGACCATGTTCATATTCTCCCTTCGTGACGCTGCAAGGGAGTGGTATAGAGATTTGGACCGGACCGCTCGAGAGATCACGATTGGAATACATTGGCATTGGCGTTCTACAAGAAGTACTTTTCTGCTTCAAGGACGATCGCTATTAGAGCTCAAATCACGGGCTTTAAACAAGGGCCAGATGAGAATTTCCACGAGGCATGGGTCCGATTCAAGAAGTTAGTGCGAACCATACCGCATCATGGGTTCGAAAAGTGGAGTTTGTGCAATCATTTCTACAATGGGTTGTACGACGATCGAGGGCCATCTTGGATCTGCAGCCAACGGGAGATTTCTTTGAAAATTTGGGAGCAACCAAGGGGTGGAAGATCATTGACGACCTAGCTACCCACAAGGCCGAGTATGGGAATTCGAGGGGAAACCAGAGGAGAGCTGCTGAATCCTCTTCTGTTGCTGCACTTGAGGCTCTTACTGCGAGGTTTGACAAGTATGAGCTAGGAGGAGCTTCTAAGGGTGGGATATACCAAGTCAATGCTGTGTCAGACGGTCCCTTCGTCTGTGAAAGGTGTGGAGTTGAGGGTCATGTCTCGAAAAACTGCCCTAGTCCCTTTGAATCTTGTGCTGCCTTTCAACACTATAGGCAGACAAACACCTACTACGAGCCAAGCCACCCAAACTTGAGTTGGAGGAGCCAAAATGTCCAAAATCCAACCTAACATCCGCAGCAGCAACAACCCTATGTCCCGCCTCATCAAAAGCAACAGCAATACCAGAAACCTCCTTATGTGCCGCAGCAGCAACAATCACAGAATTCTGAGTTTGCCGAGCTCAAGAACATGTTGCTAAAGGAGTCCCAAGCAAGAGAGGCCGGGATGAAGTTACTTGAGAGCCAAATTGCTCAACTGGCTAGTAAAAGTAACACTCGAGCTCCCGGACACTTACCCACTCAACCCGAACAAAAGGAGACCCTAAATGCCATCACTTTGAGAAGCGGGTCCACCCTTGATGGTCCGGCAATGGTTGAGGATGCTGTTGAGAAAGATGAGCCGGAAACAAGTCAAGAGAAAGCTTCAACGAACAAATCAAAGAAATAGACGTATGCCAGGCATTTCAGTCGATCGCCTGACATACCTAGTCGATCGACTGAAACACGAGTTACAGGAGCTTCGAATCAGACATCTCGGTCGATCGACCGAGGACATGGTCGATCGACCGAGATCGCTGCGATCTTTCAAGAATTTCGTCCTTTAATGCCAAATAATCTACGAGACCACTTGTTTCGGGGAACCACCGTCCCGAAAATTTTGGGGGCAGACCCGAGTGCTGATGGGTCAGTCCCGGCTCCGAAGTTCGATCCAATGACAGTCAATGGTTCTCATTTGCGACGGTCCGAAGAGGGGTCTAGCTTCAACAAAGAAAAGGTGACGGACTTCCAGCCTAAGTCCAAGGATACCGGCACACGCGACTTAGAGGAGAGGGCTAAGGTACTCCTTACAGCCCCATATCTGGAGAGACTCGTGCCGACGAAGGAACAGGTATCTTTTAGTAAATTTGAGAAAGTTATTCGTAGCTTGAATGTTCAGGTACCCTTCCTTGAGTTAGTTAACCAAGTGCGAGCATACACTAAATTTATGAAACAGTTGTTGTCAAAGAAAAAATCGCTTGAACATGTTCACACTGTTGCGTTAACTAAAGAGTCTTGCTCCTACTTGTCTCACACTGTGCCCCATAAGTTAGAAGACCCGGGCAGTTTTTCAGTTCCTTGTAGCATAGGTACCTTTTCTATCGAAAAGGCATTGTGTGACTTAGGGGCCAGTATAAGTGTCATGCCCTTGAGTTTAGCTAGGAAACTCAAGTTGACCCGATTTGCTATCACTGACATGACAGTTCAGATGGCTGACCGATCTGCGGTCGAGCCTATAGGAGTCCTAGAGGACATACCAGTCCAGATAGGGAAGTTTTTCTTCCCTGTTGACTTTGTTGTCCTTGACATGCCTGAGGATGACCATATTCCCATTATTTTAGGTAGGCCATTTCTGCACACTGCTGGTGCAGTTATAGATGTCGGTCTAGGAACTTTGACTTTCAAAGTGGGAAAGCACTCTATTGTCTTTGCCCAGCCGGCCAAGAAAAAGGATCCCATGTGGCCCGTAACCTGTAATACGGTTTCTGAAAAGAGATCGTACTTTGTGCTTCCCGAATCGACTGTCCCTATTACTACTGCTGTGTTAACCCCTCCGCCCCGGATTGGGAGCAAGAAGGAGGAAGAATCTGTTATTTTAGATAATGCAGGAGCTGGTTTGGGGAAGGAAGAGCCGTTGGATGCTCCAGCTGCGGCGAAGCCGATCATTCAAAGAGGAGGCCTCGGACGCTTAAGCTATGGGACTGATGAGGAAGTGGAGGATGAACCAGCCCAGGTGAGATGGGCTGATTTAGACTCCGACGATTCCGAGGGAGTCCTTGATTGGGGAGATGACGAAGTTGATCAGCTGAGCTCTCCGACTGTCGAAGCTAAGAAGGGTGCAACTGATAACATGAGCACCTATGAGGCTACCTCTAGTAGCCAGAAGCCGACGAAGTGGGCCATACCGTGGTCCTTCTTGATCAACTATTAGTTGATCAAGCTCGTTATAAACTTCATTCTATTTGCTTTGTTAAGACATTTTTATTGCTTTTGTGTGCGCGAAAACTTCGCTTTTATTCTTTTTGCTAGGATTTTTAAGTACTTTAGGCTTCGTTCTGGGTTTTGCGCAATTTTGGCGCGTACTATTGTGTATTTGCAGGTATTTAGAGCTTGTTAGCTCAAATCATTGAGCAATTACGAAGAAATAAGACGCGCAAGATATTTTCGATCGATCGACTGGCACCATTGGTCGATCGACTGAATTGCAAGTTTACAGGAGCTACTGTTCACGCCCACCTGGTCGATCGACTGGTCTTCTTAGTCGATCGACCACTGCTGCTGCTACATTCGTTCACGACCTCTCCCCTGATGTGTTCGGTCGATATGCGGACCTAAGGGAGTCTTCTACTCCACTTTATTTTCCGTGGAATTATCTATTTCTTCTATTGTCTCATTCGTGCACAAATTTTTACGCTTCAAAATTATTTTCTTCGGTCTTATGCGTGGTTTTTCATTGTCTTTTCAGGTCCTTTTGGTAGCACTGCTGGCTACTGAAACCTCCTAGCTCACGCTGGTTTGGGGAGGTTTCCTTTGCTGCGCTTAAAGTCTTGTGAGTTCCATATCTTTCCTTTGTGTCTTGCTTATTTATTTCTCGCAAATTCCCAGTTCTCTTTTCTTTCACTATATGATTTTGCACAATGGGGACATTGTGCGATTTGGTTTGGGGAAGGGTTTTGCGTCGCATATCATTTGCTTGCATTCACGTTTATATTATGTTTTTGCATTGTTGTTTCTTTATTCATATTTACACAAAATTCAAAAAAAAAATTGATATAATTTCAAAAATTTCCATAAAATGCACGTTTATTTTAGCATATAGGTCGAGTCGGAACGGTAGTATTTCTATGATGATTTTGCATTTGCAACTGTTTTGCCTGAGCCTTGCTAGATTAACATGTTATTAGTAGAATCGTATAAGTGCATACCTACGAGTTTTTCGTTAATTTATTTGCTGAACTTGAGACTTGACTGTAAAAATTGGCAAACTACTTATATATTCTGGGGTTTAGAGCTTATAACTGGTGACATCCATGACCAGTTCATTTAGGAATGTCAGTAGTACTCCTTATGAGACATGTTTTCCTTAATTTGCATGAATATGAATTTGATCTACTTAATACCTGTATGCATTCGGTATGTGGTTTGTTGACACATGTGGTAGAGGTTTCCTTTTCTCATAAGCTTCACACAGCCAAAAATATCCTTTTTTGTCCCGTTTACTACATCCTACATTTAGCCTGCCCCTCGTCAAGCTAGTATTCTGTGTTCTTGGGATTGTTACTCGTTTTTGGTAGCATTTGCTCTGTTGAGATGATGATTGGAAAATGAAAAAAGGAAAGAAAGAAACAAAAGAAAAAGAAAGAAAAAATGAAAAAAAAATGATTCGAAAAAGAAATGAAAAAAAAAAGTGTCCTGTACTGTTCAAAGCAGTCGATCGACTGCCCCTTTTGGTCGATCGACTGAATATTCGAGGAAGAAATCAATTCGCATAATTCAATCCTTATCTTTTGGCGATTTTTGCTCCCATGTTTTATTCATATTTTATGGGGGTTTTATTGATTTGATAGTTTGGAGATTGTGAGTTTCGTGCTTGCTATAGCACCGTTTTGTTTTATTATGAGCAAGAAGTTGGATGTTGCCACTTGGTTCCGTTTTGGTACTAGCTTGATCACCTGTACCTCCACTCTACCATAAAATGTTTTGCCTCTTCTTACCCATACCTCACATATCCCATATATACCTCGGCATGTGTCATTGGTTATCTGTTCGGTTGGAATGCGTATGTACGATCATAGAGGTCATTTTCATATTTTATTGCTGGCATGTTTTCATAGGTCGTAGTTAGGTGAGAGTCACTACGAAATTACTTCTTTCTATCTTATATATATATCACCTGTGCTTATTGAGTGATTTGAGCGACCCGTGAGAGTCCAATTTGATAAGTCTCTATAGTCAACGGTTCAGCAGTTTTCAGCGACTTTATAATTCGTTTGCATGATTCGCATTACTAATTGATTGCTGGTTGTGCATTAAATTGGTTTAGGCCTACCCTTTGCATTTCGCTCTGAGATTGAACTCGTTCCATTAGGTCATTAGATCGAGTCTAGTTCTTGCTTGGGGACAAGCAAGGGTTTGGTTTGGGGAAGTTTGATGCGTGTCATTTATATGATGTTTTACATCCCATTTTACACGCATTTCAGAGCTCATTCTTGTAGTTTATGCTACATTTCTCCCTATTTCCGTCTACTTCCGTATTTTGTACTTTATTGTAGAAATGTGAAGAATTCAACGGGAAATCAAGCTTAATCCGTCCCCGAGTAATCTGCATTGCAAATGACGTAAAGGACTCACTTAAGGAACGAGCTTGGTGCGCAATCCAAGGCCCAAAAGTCAAACCCACGAGTTTAAGAAGTCAAGTAGCAGCTTATCCTGTCGATCGACCATCCCTTTCTGTCGATCGACCGATGCTCGGGGTTCCAGAAGCTACTGTTGCTGAGGAGCAGTCGATCGACCAGCCTGATTAGTCGATCGACCAGATTTCTATTCCAGACGAGATTTAGAAGGTCGTGAATCTTAAAGCCCGTGAAGTTTAGGTTTTAGAAATAAGTTGTTACGTTGATTGCTATATAACGTAACACCAACATCCAGTTTTAGGATCATCGAATAACACATCACATACTTTATCAGTTTTAGTTCTATTTCGTAATTAGGGTTCTAAAGACTATTGTTCTTCCATTAATAAAGTTCGGTTCACAGTTGGTTTTTGATCTCTTCTTTACAATCCTTTACGCGGTATTCTTCTGCTCTTATTTCAGTTTTACTACTTTATAGTCATTCATAGTATAGGAATTGCTAGGATAGTCTTCCGAAAGCCAACTTATCGTTCTATGTTAATTGTTTATTTCATCGCTTTGATCATGAATTCCTCTGCGTTATTAGTCAATTTTATTGTTATTGATATTCCTAGTATGAGTAGCTAATTTCATTGTGCTAGGATGTAGGCGATTTATGGCATAGGCGGCATTAGATTAGAATAGGCTGTTTCGCGTGTTGGTCGATCGACTGACCTTTTCAGTCGATCGACTGACCTCGTAGGGTTATATTCGTTTTAATTGAATTTAATCTTGTATTTAACGAATCGAATGCATGCGACCAGTTAGATACCTATTTTGTGACTGACCCATTAGATCGAAAGATAGGGGAGGCCATTAGATCGTCAATTAAATCGACTAAACTGTGCTAAGATCGAAAGATAGGTATAGTTTAGACCGTTAGTCACTTTTCAGGACGAAAGTTAGTATTAGTGACATTAGGGACCTATAGCGAGATCGAGAGATGCTATTTGTTAAGAGTGGACCGAGAGGACCTCTTTATTTCCCGACTTACCTGTGTTTGATTCAGACCGACTTAGTTTGCTACCGCCGAAGCTATAATGACCCGACCATCCTAGTACCCTTCTTTTATCTGTTTAAATCATATTTTTAGTTTATTGCCTTTATTTACTATTAGCTATAGACCAATTCAAATCAACCCCCATAGTAGTTACCTCAGACTGAACATAAATCAACTAAAGTTTACAACTGCCTCCTTGTGGTTCGACCCTGTTACCACTAGCCTAGGTTAGTCTTAATAGGAGATTATAAATTTTATCTTTGGTACTCACAACGACGGGTATCAAGTTAGGTGGTCCACATCTTGGTCTTCACCATTTTGGACTATTTCTTTGACTAGGGAGTTTTCAATGAGATACTCGTCCTCATCATCATCGGCCCAAACCCCATTGATTGCAGCTAGTTCCCTCATTCTCACGATATCATCTTCTAGTCGTATGATTTGATCGACTAGTTTATCAACCACGGTGATTATTTCTTGCATAGTGGCATTTTGAGAGAAGATTAGTGGCACACGTTCTTCGGGTATTGCGTTGGGATTGCGTAAGGTTGTTACCATGTTTTCTAGTTCCCAAACTTGCCTATCTACACTCCTTGCCCATGTGATGAAGTCGGAAATGGTAGGGGAGATAGTAGAGTAGAGCCCTTCATTCTCGATTGCATGAATTTCATTTTCGATGGGAGAAATGAGGTGTGAGCAATCTAAGGTAGATTCATCACTTGTGATCACTAGAACTCCAAGAGGATTCTGAGTGTTGTTGGGCTTACCTCCCGGTGGTATTGGGAGTCGACCATCTTCAATCATGTCTTGAAGCACGTTTTTCAACTTGTAGCATTTTTCTGTGTCGTGCCCCTTGCCCCTATGGAATTCACAGTATGAGTTCTCGTCCCAAAACATGGACTTCCTTTCGGGTTCGGGAGTAGGTCCAATGGGTTGGAGTTTACCTTGCTTCATTAACCTTTTTAGAGCGTTGGAGTAAGTGTCCCCAATGTTTGTGAATTTCCTTGGTGGGGTAGTCTTCTTGGATGGCTCGAGAAGGTTAACTTCATCGGTCTTACTAGTAGAGCCGTATGAACGACTTGTGGACCCTTGATATCCTCGACCTACCCTTTTGGACAAGAGTCCCTTACGGATGTCGTCTTCAATCCTTGTCCCTAGTGTGGTCAAGTCTTTGAAAGTCTTGATGTTTTGGTATCTCAAATGATTGGCATAGATGGGCTTGAGATTATCCACAAACTTCTCCACAAGCGTAGCCTCGTCCGGGCGTTCTACTAGTTGAGTGCTAGTTTTCCTCCACCTACTTAGGAAGTCGGTGAATCCTTCTTTGTCATTTTGGGTAAGAACCTCTAGAGTACGCATGTTGACTTGGATCTCGGCATTATCCGCATATTGCTTGGAGAACTCGATTGCGGCATCTTCCCAAGTAGCGACCTTCTTGTGATCTAAAGAGTAGAACCATTGCCTTGGGATGGTATCGAGAGATGAAGGAAAGATCCTTAAGAACATCTCGGGTTTGATGCCTTTGATAGACATGTAATCCTTGAAGGCACGAATGTGGTTCAAAGGGTTCTCGTGTCCCTTGAACTTAGGGATATCCGTCATACTAAAGTTAGTTGGCAATTTGGAATTGACGGCCTCATACTTGCGATTGTTCTCCCTATAAATGTCATCACCCTTAAGGTACATCAATTGCTCCTCTAGGTATTGGAGTCTTTTCTCACTACTGATCATCCCCATGAGAGGATTTTCGTCCTTGGATTCGTTGTCAGAGTCACGTAGTACTTCACTTTCATGAGGAGGCAACCTTCCCTCTACGGCAAAGATACGGCCTTCGATGAGCTCAAGGCGGTCATAGGTTTGTTCTTGAGTATATTGCATTTGGGCTAGCGCGGCTAGGATTCGATCATTACTATTTTGAAGTTGGTTGAAGTTTGCTTCATCACTTGATCCGGGCATCTTGGAAACTGGATAAGATATCGGCGACGAATCAAAACATGGTCAACCATTCTAACACACTTGCTAAAAAAGTTTTGACTCGTGAAGTGGGTGTGTGCCACTTGTGTTGAGTGAGTTTTGAAGAAAGACAAGGTCTTTGAAAATGTGTGTCCTAGTCAACTATAGTGTAGTTGTAGGAGTGGACTCGAAGTGAGGTTTTGAAATGGGCTTGTGGCCCGAATTTTGACACGACAAATGGACAGAGTTTTGACCGGATTTTGCGCTAATTAAAAGCCCATTACGAAATTTTGCTTGAAAATGGGTTTTGGTTTTTTTTGAAAAAATCGTCATGGTTTTGTTTAGAAATGGTGATCATGTAAGGTATACACGTTTATACAAGCATTATAACAGGATGCTGAGTCCATTTAAAAGGGTTTTGGTTTAAAGGGTGGGTTGCCATACCGAACCATCAAACCCGAAGTCTGTGGAGAGGCTCGTACCAAACAAGAGTAAGGCCGATTCCTAGTCCATTTCCTCAAGTAGTGAAGGCCCTTGATACAAACAAGAGTAAGCATCATGGTATGGATGACGTCAATCGCTATCCATCCTTAGGCCCAAATAAGAATTAGGACCGTTTAGACGGGACGATTGGTCGAATGGGTTGGGTTGGGCCTATGAAGGCCGAATAAAACGGTCTAGGAAGACCGAGTTATGAAAACCGACAATTGTCTTGTACAAACTATTCCCTAACCTTGTTCAAGTTTCACCCTTTTGGCTACACGTAAGTGTATTATCCCCAGCGGAGTCGCCAAACTGTGGACAGCGGGGGCCACGGGGGCACTTGGGAAACAAGCGTTTGCATTTTGTATGGAGTCGCCACCAATTTTTATGGGAAATTGGAACCGTTCGAGTACCTCGCGTCATGTCAAGACACAAAGTAGAGACATGAACACTAAGTAATCGTTACCCTTAGCATTCTATGTCTAGAATGACTCTCGTGGATGCCAATGAACACGGGTGTTCACAGATATCTGGAGTAAGGGGTGAGGGTACGTATTAGGAAGCTCTTTTGATCGAACACCTAATCCCGCCCGCCTCGATAGCGGCCTCTACTAATGATTAGGGAAGTTATTCGTACTCGATATATCGTCGGCTATATGCATGCAATGCAACATCCAAGTTTTGATCCTAGCATGTGAAGAATTAACTAAGTCGGTTGACACGTAATTAGCATACAATTGGGTCGAAGTAGGATTTAAGTTCATTTACATGTGAGAACATACAAACAATAAAAGAAATACAATAATTATGAATTACAATAATGAAAATTACAATGATTACAATGGAATAGGCGATTTATGTCGAAAATACCTTTAAAACGGATAATTTGAGAAAAAGAATAAAAGAATAAAAGAAAGAATCACGACAAAACAGAAGGTGATAATACGAATAATAGTTAATTAATACGTAAACTAATTAAACTACGTCAAAGCAGAAACGGAGTTCAGGGACGAACTCGGCCAGAACAGAACAACGCAATGAGTCGCTGCGTCCTTTGGAATAGCGCGCAGACGACGCGCGTCTGTTCCTTGGCTCGATTCTGGCTGTGAAGCCGTAATTGCAAGCCGTTAATGTTAATTGGTGATTTAATGATCAATTGATGACATTTACTCGGATGAAAGTGATTAACATGTTATTTAACATATGAATGGGTCATGAAAACAGTAAAATATGAATGAGACGGATGCAAACGGATTATTTACATGATGGAATAATGACAGAAGTGAAAAATATTAATGAGTCAAACAAATTAATTGAATTAACTAAGTTAGATACGATGGATTGACGACGAATATGCGACGAACATGTGAAATAACAGATGAAAGCTATATCAAAGACGAATTCCAGAAACCCAATATTGATGAATTGAATCTCTACAACCCGGAATTGAATTCAATGGCGAAAACCCGCAAATATTGGATTATTTGGGATTTAAGTCGGATTTGTGATGATTAAAACATACTAATGATGATGATTTACATATGAGATAATTATGATGTAGAATTAACAAATGAACGAAACAAATTTTGGAACGAATAACAGAGGATGAACGAAGAAGAAAGGAAGCAGGACCTGCGGCAGCCTCACGAAGAGGCGCAGCGAATCGCGCTGCCTCTCCTCAAGAGGCGCAGCGATTCTTTGCGTCCTTTCTCGGCGGTTATCTACTGGAAATCCGTAAAAAAGAGGTTTTAAACATGGTTTTAGAAATCAGTTTTAATGGTATTTGCGACGTAAACCTTACAATTGATGATACAAAAGGTAAATACAATAAATAAAAGAGGAATTACACCCTCAGAATTACATGTTGATGAAACGAGAAGGACTAAGATATCGATTAGTGATGCTCGACGCGAATGCAAAGAAAGTGCCCTCGTAAGAGGAAAACGATTAATTATTTAAGTTGATTGATGTGTAGTTGGTCAAATTGGTCGGTCATGCAAACGGGGAGGCTGGTACTCAGAAGGATCCGAGCTTACGTGGTCGAAAGTTCAAGCACGTAGACGCCAAAAAGTAAGAACAAAGTCTAGAATGCAAAGGGAGAAGAGAAGGGCGAACACTCGCGTGAGAAATATGAGGAGCGAAGGCTCCTATTTATACTAATCACGTGAAGGAATTAGGGTTTCGGATACTCTTTGGAAGTGAATCTCGGAAAGATATGAAAAAGATACGAGAAACACGCAGAAAAGGGCACGGGAAGAGGCGCAGCGAGCCACTGCGTCTCTTGGAAGAGGCGCAAAGACTGCTGCGTCTTTCCCAAGGGATTTCCTCCTGCAGAAGAAAGATTTCCGTGTTTGAGTTATGGTAGGACGGAAATAATTCGGTTTTCCTTAATATATTATGTGAATATTACGGGAAATTGCTTACTAAAAGATAAAAGTTATGAAATATGGAATAGAAATATCCGGAACATTCCAGAACATTCTGACTCGGGTTTTAACGGTTATCAGAAAATGGAGACGGTTTTAGGCCCGGACTCCGAATGTACTCTAATTACTGTCAAAATGACCGTATCGGGACGTAGATGACAATTAGGAGGTAGACATTAATATTTGAGCAATCACTTGACGATAATCTTACGAACTGTCACAAATCGTTCCGCGTACCAAACATGCGGCCCAATCATCACCGGGTGGTTTGCGGGAGGTGCAGAAATGAGGTATCTACAATAGCCCACTGAACAAGCTCAACACTATCATCAGAAGAAACCGAAGTAGAAGGAGTCGTAGGTCTCGGAATACCATATATATGAAAGGTGTATAGACCATCAACACACTCCGGATGCATCACTATATCACCCCGACTATGCTGACATCTAGCTCGAATAGTACGGGATTTAAAACACACCCCACATAACCAGAGCCCCATCCGTCTCAAAGAACTCTCGGCATTGGAATAAACAGTCAAACTATCAGTAAGAGTCTGACGGGTAAGGTCCAAAGCACCCTCATGATAATGTCGGTCCTGTAAATTTTTCTGCCATGCAGCCTGATGTGAACATTATTTGCGCACATTTAGTCCCCTAATTGAGCCTATTTTGCATACTTTTATAACATTTCATGACCATTTTATCCGTCAAATCCTTCCTATTTGCTTTCCTAGTGCATTTTACATGTTTTGTAGGAAAGAAGATAATAAGGCGGAAATTCCCGTCTTTCGTGCATATTTGGAAGCTTATTGACGATATTTGATGGACTAAGTATGAAGAGGAAGCAAGAATGATGACCAAGGAAGAATAAATAAAGAGTATATGGAAGCATCTTAGGCTTAAAAGCAAAAAGAAAGGGAATAGCAGCTCAACCCGCGCGGGTCAAGTCTATCTGGAGCAGGATACTGTGAATCGGGTCAATTTCAACCCGCTCGGGTTGAGGCTCAAGACGCCCGGATTTCGCTCGGGACGGGCGTATTCCTGGACAGGAGACTTTTTCCTTGCTACGAGAACTACAATCAGCCCGTCTTCACCCTTGGACGCCCAAATTCTTCAAGCTACGAAAAGAGAAGCCCTTCTCTCCAAAAATACCGGCTTCTCCTTGCTCAACTTAAAAAGTGTAATTACTAGTTTAGCCCTTAGTTAACCCTAATGCATCTTCCCTAATTTTCACTATAAATACCCCATTAGTCTAATTAGAGGGGCATGTTCTTCTTATCAATAATTAGTGTAGTTAATATCAATCAAATCTCTCTTCAATATTGTAATCAAGTATTAATCAAGTTTTAATCCAAGTTTTAGTTCTTTAATCTCTCTTTTGTTCATCCTTTATTTTGGGTAATTGAAGATTATTTGGGTTATTATTGGGAGATTGACAACCTCTCAATCTAGCATTCAAGTACTTCTATTATTCTTGCTTTATTATTGGAATCATTAGTAGGTATAATCTCTTAATCTCTTTTTAATTATTGCTAATTACTTTTATTTGTTCATCATGTTTCACTTTGTTAGTATGATTGACAACCTTGCTAGCATGTTCAATATGATGATGAGTGAGTAGTCTCTTAGCTAGGGTTAATGGGTGATTAGGGGAAACCAACACGGGGAATGATTCATGCTTAAATTAATATGCTTTCATGTTTTATTTGCTTGCTTGTTTTGATCTCAACTCATGCACATGTTATGTTTGATGAAATGTTAAGCCTATGAATCCTTGCATTTACTATCATCTCCTATCTTTTCAATGAGACTTGTAAGACATAACCCAACTCGAGTCTCATTAGACCATGCATGTTGTTGAGTAGGGAAGATTAAGTCGACTTGTAGGTGTTGTACAATCTAATCGATTCGGCTCCGGGACCCAAATTTTTCTAGGATTGTAAGATATAACCCAACTCAGTCCATCACAACAATAATTGCTTGCTTATAATTTGTGAACATGTTTGTATGATCATATCCCATGATTCCCCTATAATCCCATGACACCCTAGTGCTTTTTAATCAATTGTTTACATCTTTCCTTTTGTTGCTTGTTTATTGCCTTTATTAGCTTAGAATCATCAACCCATTATAATTGTGACAACCCCAGGCATAACCATAATTAGATTGAATAATTTGAGTAACCACCGTCCCATGGATCGACCTCGACTTACCACTAGCTAGTTGTATGTTGAGTTTTATAAATGTGTTTGATTGGATGAGCGACGACATCAACCCATCACAGCCTTAGTAAGGCCCTTACCAAAACCATCCCGACACGCATGAAGACCCGAAAAAGGACAATGGTACCGCACTAGCTCAGGCATGAAAGGACAGAAAAACCTAACACCCTTCCTCGCACAAAGCGGTGTTGAACAGCCTAGGGCGACCAACACACCAACCACAACAAAAATGGTTGACAAAACAGCCCTAGGTAAACCGCACAACCCGAAAAGGAAAACTGACCACCAACACACCACCCACTCCGGTGATGGCCAACAACCAGCCCTATCTCCACAGTACCAGCACCCACACAGAATAGCAGGTCAGCAGCCGGTGACAACCAGAGGGGCAGACAACCAGTAGAACAGTGACTTGCAGCGGAAAAGCAAAAAGAAAGCAAAAGAAAAAGAAAAATAAAAAAAAGAAGCAGGCTTGCAGCAGCACTCCGGCAACCACAACAGTGACTCCGGTAACCACAACAGGCGACAAAGAGACCCAAAAGCAAACACCCACTGTCGGAAAAGCAAACCCCAACTGAGAAGGCTTCTGCCCAAGAAAGGTTAAAGACAGCCCTAAAGAGAAAGCTGATCCAAAACCCCGATCAACACACAATGGCAGACGTCCGGCAACGCCGCCGACATTCACAGCCTAGGCAGGGACCGCACTAGCGAGTGTAAACCGGAACCCTAGGAAAAAAACACCAACAGAAGGCGAAATGGTAACAAAAACCCTTACCTGCGAAAATCCGAGCAACCACTTGAAAACAACACCACCAACAGCCGCGCAAGACGGAGACGTGAGGTCTAATGCCGGCGTGTTGTGGTGGTACCCCTGGTGGTAGCCGGTGGCAATAGCCCTAATGCCCTAATCGTGGTAGCAGTCGCACGATCGCAGTTCCCCTCTCCCTCTCTCACTATTATTATTATTATTATTATTATTATTATTATTATTATTATTATTATTATTATTATTATTATTATTATTATTATTATTATTATTATTATTATTATTATTATTATTATTATTATTATTATTATTATTATTATTATTATTATTATTATTATTATTATTATTATTATTATTATTATTATTATTATTATTATTATTATTATTATTATTATTATTATTATTATTATTATTATTATTATTATTATTATTATTATTATTATTATTATTATTATTATTATTATTATTATTATTATTATTATTATTATTATTATTATTATTATTATTATTATTATTATTATTATTATTATTATTATTATTATTATTATTATTATTATTATTATTATACTCACCTCACAAAAAAAAGGGTTATTTCATGGGAATAATCCATCCTATAGGTGATCTTCTTAAATTACTCCATCCTTTAAGTAATCCGAATTTAATCCATCGTATGCCCCCTTTCTTCCCAGATCAAACTCACTTAATTTTTGACCCATTGTATTAAGTCACCTTCCTTTTTTATTCCAACATTATCATCTTCCCCTCTCAGCTTTTGTCCTTCTTCTCCTGTTACTCCATCCACCATCTTTTTTTTCTATCTTTTTTCAACACATCCTCTACCACCACCCACTACCCCTCCAGTGCCCACCAAACACAACCCTTCCAACACCTCTTCGATGACCCAAACTAACCACCATCAAGGCACCGATAGTGTGTTTTCGCAATAGAGATGTCCGTTGCCCCTTCTCTGACGCCACAACCAAGGCACGACATGCTGTAGATACCCAGTATCTGCACCTTCCAAAAACCACCCAATGATGATCGAACTATAACATGTTTTTGATATGCGTGCATGGATTAGCTATACATGAGACAGTTTAATGCACTACTCGGATATGAAAAATGATTTCAAAAGTTTTCTAACTTCATTTGCATTAAAACAACACTATTTAGAGTTAAAATAGTCTTCGGACCCAAAACCGACTCAGAAACCTGCAACTCGAGTAAACCTGAGTCAACCCGAGTCAACCCAAATCTCGAATGTCGAAAATAATGCCATGAATGTCTTTATCATGTCATTTCCATTAAAATGACCCTACTTAGAGTCTAAACCGACATTGGGCCAAAACCCAAGTTGAAATTCAAATCCCGACTCACACGGGTCAAACCCGAGTCAAGAACACAAAATACCTACCCCAAATAACACCCAAGAGTAAGCTTACACGGCTAAGCAACCATCAAAGACCACAAATCACAACCAACAAAACATTGGTTAGAACAAATGCAAAATCCAAATTTCTGAAAGGGACAGTACACCCCTTTCAGTCACTAGGTAGCTCGCGCCTCTTTAGGCATGCCCTTGGCCAGCAAGCAAACTTAACCGACTTGCTACCACCCCCATTTCTCTATAAATACCCACCATCACACCCCATAATCCTCACGCGAGAGTCCGCCCCCTTCTTCTCCCTTAAACTTCTAGACCCGACTTCCTAAGTCACAAAATCGACACGTGTTTACGACCTACCGATAGTAAACACAAGCCTCACACATTTTGTTTGGTACCGTCACCGTGCATTTGACCGACCTATTTGACCAACTCAATTCATCAATCAACATGTTTTAATTAACATATTTTTAAATCATTTTCAAAACAAAATCCTTTTTTAAGGCACTCTTTTAAACTTCTTGATCGTGAGTAGTCGCTACGAGAAAACCGTCTCTAAAGTCGTCTACGTCGCAAACATCAAAATACGTAAGTTTGAGGGTGTAAATATCTCATTTATTTCATGTCTTTACTGTTTTTATGAGTTTATATGCATGAACAATGCATAACACGATCCAAATATAGGTTAGACGAGCCAAAACCGAGTTTTGGCCCGAGACAGAATCCCTTTGCTATGCAAAGAGGCTCGCGCCTCTTGTGGGTTATCGGGTCAGACTCATCCGTGTTTGTTCTCGTCTTTCCTCTTTATTTCTTTCTTATTTGCAATCTGTTTTTACCATTTCAAATGCTTCAAATCATTTTTTATGACAAACATTTTAGCCATAAATTATAATCACCCTTGGTTCCATATACCATGACGGTTTAATCTATGACTCGTTGATATTAATCGGTTAATTACATTTTAAAGGAAATTCTTTTCTTTTATTTACCATTTTAACTCATTTTTATGATAAACATATTTTGACCATTACAAAAATCATCCTTGGTTCCTTATACCATGACGGTTTATTCCGTGACTCGATGATCTTATTGGTTAATTACATTTTAATGGGTATTTTAACCCCCTTTTATTTTACTTAGCATTTTTCTCATTTATTTACATTTGCAAACATATTAGTCATAACTCATAATCATCCTTGGTTCTTTATACCATGTCAGTTTAATCCAAGTACGATGATTAACTTGACTAATTACAAATAATTGAACTTAACATAATTAGTTCAAATCAAACATTTTCCTTTTATACATTTTATTATGCTTTTCAAACTTGCAAATCCGACAACAAATATTACTAACATAATAGTAATTATTCCGAGTCATGCAAATCATACTTGCAAATCATTAATCACAAAAACAAAACGGTTTTAAACAACCTTTTTAACAACCAGGAGACGCCCCTTGGGTCGTCGTCTGACTCGCGCCCCAAGAGGCCGTCTATTTTCATATTTCAAAACCACGACAGGCCTTGTTCCATCGCCAATAGGCTCGCGCCCCAATGGGGCTGCCTGACACTGTTCTCTCTCAGTTTGGTACTTGTCTAGGATGATCCCGATTTCGGTTAACCCGAATATGTGACGGATCAGATTGATGAGATTGCTTTTTACACTTTGTCATTTGACACACTTTTTCAAATAAAGGATCGTGTTAAGCATCATAACCCGAATTTGGTAAATAGATGATCGATTTCCGTTTTCACATGCAAATCAATCGAAATCCAACTTCGACATCAAATTCATGCTATGTGGATAAACAAACCGACTTAGCAAATTCTCACATGTTAGCTTAAGCTTTTGGATTCGCATTCATGCATTTAAACCGTTTTATCAATTCTTGCACTCAAACAACCATGATCGATCAGTAGAGGCCGCTAACGCGGGCGGGATTGGGTGTCCGATTAAAGGGCTTCCCAATACGTACCCTCACCCCTTACTCAGAACCTTTGGATAGTGGATGACCTTATCCAGGGCGCACGAGAGTCATTTTAGGCATAGAATGCTAAAAGGGGGACGAGTCCTTATCTTTAGTACCTATGTCAAACACCGCTTTTTGCCTTGATTGACCAAGGTATAAAGTAGATTCGAACAGGTTCCAAGCATACCACAAATGCTTGGTGGCGACTTCGAACATCTCTAATCGTTTCGAGACCCTTGCCGAGACGAAACCGACCGATCTAAAACGATCCGGTCGAAAGCATTTTTACGCCGCCGAGCGTGGCTTTCAAAAAGACCGCTGCATGTCAACATATTTGCTTGGCGTGCAGGTGGCCCGTGACTACGGACCGGTAGGCGGCTCACGCCCGCAGACCGGCTTGTGGCCCATGTCCACACATGCGCTGTCATCGCCGTCGTCATTCACTGCCGTGTTCACCATCAGTGTGTGGGTGATTATCAGAAACCCGTAAATCCCCAAATTAACAACATAAACATCATAAAATCAGTGATAACATTTATTAGCATAAATACGGACTTGATCTCCAGCTTTGTAACGATAATCCGAACCATCATATCTCACTCCAATCAGATTAATAACAACAACAAAAATGGCCATTATTAACGTGACCTTTAATTTCTCCATGATTTATTTATTAATTAAACCACCCTGTTTTATTAATTGTGGTATTGATTGATTGAAATCAAAAGAGAAATCAGAGAAATTGAGAAGTGGATTTTGATTATAAAGAGGGAAAATGTGATTGTAGAAGAGAATTAAAGGGAGTATGATGTGAGTAAATTAAAGAAGGGAAATAAGAAGAACGAGAGTGATGAAGTTTTGTTTTTTTTTTGATGAGGAAAGGAAACTGGGTTAATCAAAGACTAACCCATAACACCCTTACGGGACGGTAACAGAAAATCAAACATTTTCAGTTACCAAAAAGAATAAAAGAGGACAAGAAGACGATGACTCTCAAGGAAGTCGGGCCTTAAAAGCGTCCACAAGAAAAAGAAAACACTATCTCAAGGAAAAAAAAAAAAAAATTTTTTAGAATTTAATATTGTTTTATTAGTTTTAGATTTTTTTTTTAAAAAAAAAGACCTTATGAGCAGGTAGTCGGTTATCTTAGACTGTTATGGGAAGCTATGTTGTATAGGATGGATTTAATTTAATTGGAATAATAGAAAGGGTGGAGTAATTTAAGAAGACGAGCTATAGAATATATTATTCTTATGAAATAACCCAAAAAAAAAATAGACGGACCACAAAAATCGTCACTTTCCCCTTCAGTTTCCTATTTCGTTCAACAGTAACATCACTCAGCAAACAACAACGAAAAACAAACAGAACATAAACTCCATTTTCATCCCGTCTTCAACCTCAGATCCCGACCTCGTTTCTCAACCATTTTCGCTAATCTTTACACCATTAGCTTCCTCATTCCGTTCTCCATCTTTCTAGGTAAGAAAGGTCCCCACTTTCCTCCCATTTCGTGTCCACCGTCCCTCCTTAGAGGTCGGGTTTCGCTAAGTTCCTCGTTTTGCGTGTGTAGATGCAAGATTGGACAACCCAAAGTAGTTTTGCGGCGGAATCGTGTTCATTGAAGGGCAAAAAGGTAACAGTGATAGGTTACTCGACAAAGCGTCGGAATTTCGCCTTATAAACTCGCTTTTAGCACGTGCGTGTGTTAAAGTTGTGTCCTTTTTAATTTCTTTCATTTGTATGGTCGAGTATGTGAGTGTAGCGGTCCTTCTACATGCTAGCTTGAGTTTTCCCATAGCTCGTTTTACATAGTGGTTTCGGCTTTGGTGTTGTTTCGAATTCAATGTCTCTGCTTTGCAGGTGTCTATGGCTGCCCTTTTCGATTTTTCATAGGTATTTCAGGTTTGATGTTGGTTTTGTTGCTTAATCGGGTTATTGAGGTAAATGGGGGTTTGACGTCATGTAGTGTTGCTTTCGTTTGGTGAGTTTCTGTCAGACGGAGCTATTTGTCTGATTGTTTTCGACACTTTGGCTGCTGTGTATTCAACAACAGTATTGTTATTTGTTTGGTCATATTAGGCTGAGTTGGGCTCAGTTTTGGGTCAGATAAATTGGTGTCTTCGGGACTGTTTTGGGGCGTAAGAATGACTGATGTGGGACGGGTTTTCTGTGCATTTTTGGGACCGTTATAATGTGTTGAGCAGGCTGTTGATTTAATCCAAATATCAAGTATAAGATGTCGAGTTGGATTAATGGTTGATTTGCATGCAAGACGGAAATTAAACATCCATTTACCGTATTAGGTTTATGGTGCATAACGTGATCCATTTGTCTTAGTAAAGCATTTTGCAAATATGGTTTTTTGAATGAGCAAATAGTCATCCGATCCGTCCTATATCCGGGCTAACCGGAGTCGGGATCGTCCTAGACTAATGCTGGAAAGGGAACAGGCCCTGTGCCAGGCGGCCATATGAGGCGCGAGCATGCCGGCAGTGTAAGGGGGCCTCGCCTGGTTTTGGAAAAAGGAAAGAAAGGGCCTGTTTAGGCGCGGGTCAACCAACGGTTATATGCCGTGTTCTGACCATTTGGAAAACGTTTATAAAACGTATTGAAAAATGGGTACTTGACTCGATTTGGTTTGAAAGGGTCGTTTAGACCGCATTTGTTGATTTGAGGACCAAGACTCGGATAATCATCATTATTTTGATGATATTCGATGTCGGGTTCGACTTGGCAAGCTTGACATGAATAGTTTTGAAAATAATTATGAACTAATTGTTTTAAGTTCATTTGAATATAATTAGTCAATACTCATCATCGTACCCGGGTTAAAATCCGGCATGGTATGTAGAACCAAGGATGACTTTGTGTTGGTGACTAATATGCTTATTTTGGAAATGTGAAGAAATGATGAAAGGCTTTAAAATACCTCCCAAAATGTAAAGAAATGAAATAAAAGGCTTTAAATACCTTTTAAATGTTATTAACCAAATATTATCACCGAAACACGGATTTAACCATCATGATATGAGGAACCAAGGGTGAAAAATGTTTTATGGTTAAAAACAAATAAAAAAATTAAAAAAAAGGTTTGAAAATATTTTAAATGGTAAAAACCGATTACAAATATGAAAATGAATTAAAGGGGAAAGACGAGAACAAACACGGTTGAGTTCTGACCTAGGCACCCCATTGAGGCGCGAGCCTATGTGCACAATAAGGGCTTCTGCCTCAGGCCAAAACTCAGTTTTAGCTCGTTTATCCCATGTTTTGGATCGTGTTATGCATGTTTTAGCATGTTATAGTCATAAAACAAATGAAGACATGATAAAAGAAGGATTTTTACACCCTCATACTTACATGTTTGGTTATGGCGAGAAACCGACGTAAGTGTAACAACTTGTTTGGTCGGAAAAGACTCAGTTTAAAACCGTTTTGGTAAGTAAAAAGAGTGTTTTATTAAGATTAGTGACGGTGTAGTGGTCGAAGTGGTCGGTCAAGTGATTTAATGCACGATGACGGTACCAAACAATGTGTAAGGCTTGTATTTACGATCGGTAGGTCGTAAATACGCGTCGGATTGTGACTTAAGAAGTCGAGTCGAGAATTTTAAGGGAGAAAACAGGGGGCGGACACTCGCGTAAGTTCTCAAATGGAGGCATTTGAGGGGTATTTATAGGAAAATGAGTGGTTGTGTGAGTTTTGAGCGACGTGGCCACCTGGGCTGCTCAAAGATGCGCGAGCCACGTCGCGGGTCTTCGCGTTGTCTTGTCGCTTTCACACAAGTGCAATCATGATTTGTTCTATCCTAAGATTTGTAGTCACATGTTTGGTACTTGACCATTCATGAATCTGGGAAATCTTAGTATAGAAGGCTTTGAATGTTTTGTTTTTGGTGGTTGACTCGGTTTGACTCGTTGTTGGAGTCGGGATTTGAATTTTTGAGTCGGTTTTTGGTCCGGTGTCGGTTTTGACTCTAGTTAGTGTCATTCCGACCCCGTCGTCGTGCATTAAACACTCCAGGTACTTTTGAAAAGTTTTGAAATGTTTTATTTTCGAAATCATTTTAAGTTTTCTGACGCAAAGTTGTACACAAACTGTCGATCAAACGCCGCGATTCCAAAGCATGTTATAGTCCGATAATCATCGGTTGTTTGTGTGAGTCTCAGCAGATACTGGGTATCTACAATTCCTAAAATATGCATTAGACTTAGAAGCACTTACCTTCAATCCAGATGCCTTGGAGAAGGTGGAGAAGGACTGTAGCAGCAACATCATAGAGGTAGCATCCCCTCTACTAAATAGGAGGACATCATCAGCAAACATTAAGCTTGTTAACCTTTGCTTTTAACACAAGGGATCGTACTTGAACTTAAACTTAGAGGCAGCATATTGTAGGGTACGTGTGAGGTATTCCATGCACAAGGTAAAAATCAGAGGAGATAGGGGATTCCCATGTCGTAGCCCTCTCTTGCCAGTGAAATACCCAAACATTTCACCATTTACAGACACGGAAAATGTGGCAGTAGTGATGCATTGCATGAGCATAACTTTGAAATTAGAGGGAAAATTAAGCACATCCAATAACTGTCCAACAAAAGACCACTCCACTGTATCATATGCTTTTGCAAATCAATCTTGAACATACATCTAGGTGAAGCATGAGGTCTTTCATACAGTCTAATCAAATCCTGGCAAATAAGTCTATGTTGGATGAAAGCTCCCTGGTTTTTTCCAACTATGAGGGGCAACACATCAGCAAGCCGAGCACACAGTAGCTTTGAGATTACCTTGTAAACTACATTGCAACAAGCAATTGGTCGAAATTGAAACACACTCTTTGGCCTATCACACTTAGGGATGAGTGTAAGATTAGTAGCATTAATTTGTAAATCAAAATTTGGTGAGCCAAAGCAGTATGCTCCCAAAAATAAGTAATAAAGTCTACCTTAACTATATAGTAGAGGTAAGTCGGGTGTCGAATCGACAGGGAAGGCGATGTAATTAATGTGTAAAATGTAAAGAGTACAAGTAACAATAATATGGGGGGTTTTGAGATTTATTATAACTAAAGAACTAATAAGAAAAGGCAATAAGTAAATGAGATGAATTCAGATGACTAAAAGGTCCCGAGTCAAGGTTTATCCACTACTAGTTAACAATTGATCATCGACCGCTAATCCTAATTTATCACTTGAGTATCCCGTTGTAAAACATACAAGAGTTTTAAGTGCTCCTTAGATAATATTACTCAGTTCGAAACGCGAGACTAAGCAACCTAATTAATGAATAATCTAATCCAAGCGTCTAGATTTAATTCATTAGCAGCATGAACGAATAGAACAATCAATGGAAATAACGACCTTTTACACACGCGGTTATCGGTTCGAATTATATATTTATTCTCCCTTTTACCCAACTACGATGAAACGCATACAAATAATTGGATTAAAGGTTGCAACTTTATCTAATGAATTGAACAATTAAGGATTCAAACATATAGAATTGCAATAGATTGAAGGATGAAATAATTAATTGGCCAAATAAATTAAATATACAATAATCATATATTAAGAATGGAGAATAAATAATACTCAAGTATAATTTAAAGGATTAAGACGGTCTCACAATTGATAAACTCGTAGCTTCAAAGTACCTTGAATTGAGAAAGGAGGACTAGTTCCTCATAATTTGCATAAGACGAATAATAATAGGGTTCTTGAGTTCTCCCCAAAATTACAACTTGAATGAATAATAATATGAATCATAGAAATATGAACTTCATACTCAACCTAATAATAATAACAACTAATAATAATAATAATAATAATAATAATAATTGAAATTAGGAAACATAGAGACAAGACACGAAATAACTCTCGGACTGCTACAACACGGGCGACCCGCGCGCACATTTGCGACTCGCGTGAACTGCTGCCATATTCTCCAAGTGCTGCGTATTTCATTGTAATTGTTTGGCCTTATGGAGACAAGGCCATGTGCCATTGTCCATTGCTTGTGCCTTTTCTTGATTTCCTTAGCTTCTTTCTTGAGCCCATTTGATATCATATTATAATACCAATTTGCTTGGGCTTCATCTCATAAATTCATCATCTCAAATACCAACATATCATAAAATGGATATTTACGCAATTGCTCCTCTAAAGCTCGACTTATGCTACCAATTATCACATAAATCGACACTCCAATAACATACTAAACCCGTCTTATCAAACTTCCCCACACTTAGATCTTTACTCGTCCTCGAGTAAACTCAAAGGACTCATTACAAGTTCAAACCAACACCGATCCACAGAAGTATAAGGAAGGTAACAAGACTTACAATGAAACTCTTGTAAGACGGTGTCCAACACAGCAAAGAGAGACAAAATAACATCGGAAGAATTTTTTTTTTTTTACCTAAATCTCTCATTTTTCCTAGAGTGCCCGCCCTTGCGAGTTTTCACTCTAGCTTTTTTTCAACTCACCTCTACTCTCAGTGGCACGCAACTCGATTCTTCATTTTTCCCGGAGCGCCCTTTCGGGTTTTTACTCCGTCCTCGGCCACATCCCAATCTTGCCTAGGCGCCCTTTCGGGTTTTCACCTATCCGGGATACTTGTTCTTTATTTTTCATCCTTTTTCTTGTTTTTCCTTTTTTTTCTTTTTTTTCATATATTTGTTTTTTTTTTGCTAAAATAAATAACATAATTAAATAACACCACACAAGTACAAATGTATACAAATCGAAACGATTCTCCCTCCCCACACTTGAATGAAACATTGTCCTCAATGTTGCAAGGACACAATAAAGGGAAAAGGAAAACAAACCTTAGTCAGACGACTCAACAGACATGTCAATCCTCAACACCGCATGTAATAGAGCAATACACGCACCACACCACCTCCCCACACTTGGCCATTAGCATCCTCCATAAAGTACAATAACAACAAGGCCAACAAAAGACAAGAGTAACCAAAGAAGACTAACGTCCCTTATTACTCCAATCTTAACCAAAGACCAAGTAGCTCTAAAAACATATGTGCCAGCAACAGATTGAACATAAATAAAATACTGCCACAACTCTGAGCTTACATGGTCAATCCTAAACTCCTCTACGCCAAATCAATAAACCATCCCACCGCATTAGCAAGGTACCACAACAACGCACCGCGGCTTCTCCACACCTTAGCCACTGTCCTACCTAACCAACCTTCTATGTCTCCCTTCTTATGTCGCCAACACTAGAAATCAAGGCATTTCCGAAATTTTTTTTTTTTCTTTTTGAACTTTTTTTTAAAAAAAAAAAAAAAAAATTGTACACACAAATCTATGGGTTGCCTCCCAGAAGCGCTGTTGTTTTACGTCGTTGGCTCGACACCTCGCGGGGTGGTAAACCACCCGACTTAAGTAAGAGTCTAGAAATGTACCTTTCAATAATCTCCTTCAACTCAATGGTATGTCAATTACGGAACAACTCAATGCCCTAAGTAGTTTATCAAACATGCTCGCAAACAAGTTAGATGAATGATGATAACAACAAAGTATAAGTTGAAACAATCCACGAACAAAATAGATACAAGCATATGAGTGATTTTCCAAACCTCTATATTGTTCAAAGATAGCTTCATTGTCGCGATATGGTTCCTTGAAAGATGACCTTGGTCTAAGGAAAACCAAATAACAGGAAGATAAGATACAAGGACCTTTAGAAACTAACTCAGGTAGCTCATTAAGATGAGCTGTGAATGGCTCCTCTTTTTGAGGGGAGAACTCAATTAACTCGTCCACTTTTACTTCCTTGATGCTCTCCTTGAAACCTGCAATTATTATATCATTCCCTAAAGGTATAAGTTCCCTAACAGATAATATATCTCTCAAATTATCAATCATGGAATGATCATCTCCAACAAAACTTAGAACCTCAAATTCTACCTCATCCACTTCAGTCTCCTCATCCATAACTCTCTCTTGCTCATCCTCAACATTCACACTTGATGAATCAACAAAGCTCAAGACATCACTCAAATCATTATGAATTAAGGAATCATTAATAGAGTGTGTCATTTCAATAATATTACAAGAGGAGTCAACATGCATACAAATAGAGGGAGGGGGTGATGAATGTGTCAAATTATAACCATCCTCCTCATCATCTTCATCCCAAAAACCATCATATTCACTATCATCATCAAACTCTTTATAAGAGTGGTTCACTTCAGGTGCAAGGGGAAGGGAGTCATGAAACTTATCAACATGCTCACCTTCCTACTTAATATAATAAGAATCAAGTTCTTCTTGTGTCATACGCTTATTAAAGTGGTTTGTCACTTGTCCAACTCGGTCCTCTAAATCTTGACTAACTAGGGTAGTCTCACATTCGGAGGGAGTAACATTAACATAAGAAGAATTCACATCAGTCACATAAGCACGTATCAAATCCTCGGTAGACAAAGGTGAGTTATCATGACAATTCAGAGCATCAGAATAAAGGGGTTGGGGTTGTATAGGGAGTGAATTGTATCGCTCCCTTTCGTTAGTGTCATAAGACAAATATTGAAAAAGCTCTCACTTTTCCTCATAGCTCAACCCATTAATAAACTTTCCCCCACTTAAAGAATGGACATTCTTCATAGTGTCATTATTTAACCCATTATAAACCACATGACAAAGTTCCCATGTTTTATACGGGTAACGACATCTAGAGACATACTCACCCAATTTATTAAAATACTTATAAAACAATTCATTCTTATATTGAGAAAAATTCAATCTAGCAGCCATCAAACAAGGAATACAGACTCAATATAGACACTTGACAAATATTAGAACTAACTAAAACTCTCTACACTATGACACATAAATTAAACAATTGCCTTCCCCGGGGACGGCGCCAAAATTTGGTGAGCCGAAGTCGTATGCTCCCAAAAATAAGTAATAAAGTCCTATTACCTTAACTATATAGTAAAGGTAAGTCGGGTATCGAATCCACAGGGAAGGCGATGAAATTAATGTGTAAAAAGTAAAGAGTACAAGTAACAATAATATGGGGGGGGGGGGTTGAGATTGATTATAACTAATGAACTAATAAGAAAATTCAATAAGTAAATGAGATGAATTCAGATGGCTAAAAGGTCCCGAGACAAGGTTTATCCACTACTAGTTAACAATTGATCGTCGACCGCTAATCCTAATTTATCACTTCAGTATCCCGTTGTAAAACGTACAAGAGTTTTAAATGCTCCTTAGATAATATTACTCAGTTCGAAACGCGAGACTAAGCAACCTAATTAATGAATAATCTAATCCAAGCGTCTAGATTTAATTCATTAGCAGCATGAATGAATAGAACAATCAATGGAAATAACGACCTTTTACACACGCGGTTATCGGTTCGAATTATATATTTATTCTCCCTTTTACCCAACTATGATGAAACGCATACAAATAATTGGATTAAAGGTTGCAACTTTATCTAATGCATTGAACAATTACGGATTCAAACATATAGAATTGCAATAGATTGAAGGATGAAATAATTAATTGGCCAAATAAATTAAACATAACAATCATATATTAAGAACGGAGAATAAATAATACTCAAGTATAATGTAAAGGATTAAGACGGTCTCACAATTGATAAACTCGTGGCTTCAACGTACCTTGAATCGAGAAAGGAGGATTAGTTCCTCATAATTTGCATAAGACGAATAATAATAGGGTTCTTGAGTTCTCCCCAAAATTACAACTTGAATGAATAATAATATGAATCATAAAAATATGAACTTCATACTCAACCTAATAATAATAATAATAATAATAATAATAATAATAATAATAATAATAATAATAATAATAATAATAATAATAATAATAATAATAATAATAATAAAAATAAAAATAAATAAAAATAAAAATAATAATAATAATAATAATAATAATAATAATAATAATAATAATAATAATAATAATAATAATAATAATAATAATAATAATAATAATAATAATAATAATAATAATAATAATAATAATAATAATAATAATAATAATAATAATAATAATAATAATAATAATAATAATAATAATAATAATAATAATAATAATAATAATAATTGAAATTAGGAAACATAGACACAAGACACGAAATAACTCTCGGACTGCTACAACACGGGTGACCCGCGCGCACATCCGCGACTCGCGTGAACTGCTGCCATATTCTCCAAGTGCTGCGTATTTCATTGTAATTGTTGGGCCTTATGGAGACAAGGCCATGTGCCATTGTCCATTGCTTGTGCCTTTTCTTGATTTCCTTAGCTTCTTACTTGAGCCCATTTGATATCATATTATAATACCAATTTGCTTGGGCTTCATCTCATAAATTCATCATCTCAAATACCAACATATCATAAAATGGATATTTACGTAATTATTCCTCTAAAGCTCGATTTATGCTACCTATTATCACATAAATCGACACTCCTATAACATACTAAACCTGTCTTATCAACATCCAATAACTGTCCAACAAAAGACCACTCCACTGTATGATATGCCTTTTGCAAATCAATCTTGAACATACATCTAGGTGAAGCATGAGGTCTTTCATACAGTCTAATCAAATCCTGGCAAATAAGTATATTTTCCTGAATGCTTCTATGTTGGATGAAAGCTCCCTGGTTTTTTCCAACTATGTGGGGCAACACTTCAGTAAGCCGAGCACACAGTAGCTTTGAGATTACCTTGTAAACTACATTGCAACAAGCAATTGGTCGAAATTGAAGCACACTCTTTGGCCTATCACACTTAGGGATGAGTGTAATATTAGTAGCATTAATTTGTTTTAGGAGCTGTCTCTGATGAAAAAAGTTATGTACAGCATTGATAACATCACCTCCTATTTCACCCCAGGCATCTTTAAAAAAATTGCTTGTGTAACCATCTGGTCCAGGAGATTTGATATCTAGAATGCTGAATAAGGCATCCTGTATCTTCTTTCCTGTAACTGGTTTCAGCAGGCTAACCCAGTGCTTATCATTACAGATAGGTCCTTGATCAATGATTTTCTTATGAATCTTCTTTGTATCCTGACTTGACCCTAGCAAATTTTGGTAGTATTCAAGAAAAGCCTCCTTAATCTATGCTTGACTTTCACACGTTTTGCCATTCATATCCTCTACCATTACTAATTTATTCATATTTCTCCTCTTTTTCAGCATGCCATGGAAATATGCACTGCTAGCATCCCCCTTTTTTATCCACTGGTGCTTGGGTTTTTGAGATAGGAAACATTCTCTAGCTTCGCTTAACTCCTGTAACTGCAGAGATGCTTCATGTTCAGCAGAGATTAACTGCAAAATTGTAGGATATTTACCAATTTGCTCTTGCAACCCCTCCACCTGTTTCTGCAATATATTAGTTGAAATTTCTATGTAACTAAAGCCCACCCAATTCAGACTCTTTAATGCGGGCTTCAGATTCTTCAAATTTTTAGCCAACCTGAACATATGAGTACCAGTAATACTAGTATCCCAAGTTCCTCTCACAATTGGTAAAAATTTCATGGAGCCACCCCACATATTGTAGTACTTAAAACACCTCTTGCCCTGAACTTGTTTAGTACTTTTTATAATGCACGGAGTATGATGAAAAAGCCCCTCTGGAAGGAAATGTGCATATAAGTCAGGAAAACTGTCACACCAGGCCTTGTTCACTAGAAACCTGTCAATTCTGCTGTATATTCTTTCCTCAGGTTTTTGTTTGTACTCCAGGTAAATATAGACCCTATTGCAGTATTATCTAACACTCCACAATTTGCAACACACCTTCTGAAAGGTTCTATCTCAAGAGAAGGAGTATTCCCACCTACTCTCTCAGTAGCAGATAGGACACAATTGAAGTCACCTGCTACTGCCCAAGGGCCACAAACAAGATTAGAAATCCTTCTCAAATTATCCCATAGAGGGTCTCTGTCATGAATCCCATTAAAAGCATATACCATGGTCATACAGAACACCCTCCTATCCACCAGTGAATGAACCTTCAGATGTATATACTGAGCATTATACTCCAAGACTTGTACTCTAAAGAGCTTTGGATTCCATAGAACCCAAATTCTTCCACCAGAGTGATAACCATTATTAGTCGAGATACACCAATTATTAAAACTACTAACAGCCTTATTAAAAGCTTTGCTCTTTATTTTTGTTTCTAGCAAACCAAATAAACCTATATTTTTATTCTGTAAAAAATAATTAATAGCTCTTTGCTTTCCTACTATATTCACCCCTCTCACATTCCAAAAGTCTATCCTATCCATTAGAGATTATAGGGGATACAACATTACCATTTCCAGCAGCACTCTTCTCGGGGGGAGAAACAACTACCTCCTTATATGAATGTGCTCCAAACGATTTTGTACTATACCCATCTTTTATAACTTCCTGTGTATTCATCTTTAGAAGTCTCTTAGTTGGAGTATGGAAACCTGTGGAGGAGGTCCCATCTTCTCGTGTCTGTGTGACTTGTCTTTGTGGCTCAAGAGCATCAGAAGTCTTAGCCTTCTTAGCAACTGGTCTCCAGACCTGTTTTACTGGCTTTTGGCTTACTTTCTTCTGTTCTCCTTTTATGCACTGCTCCATTTCATGTCCCATACCTTGGCATTTCTTACATTTAACAGGTCTCCACTCATATTCAATGTCTACCTGAATCACCCCACCATTTTCATCCTTAAAGGACACTTTGGGAGGAAACTATTGATCCACCAATAGCTCAACCATTACCCGAGCATACCCTAATCTGGTTCTTTCCTCAGTTGCCACATCATACTTAATGAATTTGCCAACAATGCTTTTAATCTTAGGCAACCCTTTTCCCCAGAATTTCAATGGTAATTTGTGAATCTTAATCCATGCCGGTACTGATTTTTCCTCATCCTTCTCATTTCCAAGTCCTTTGCCCATGATTTTACAATCATAGGTTTGTTATCAAATAGGTAATGTCCAGAACTTAACACCTTTTCTTTCATTTCCATGGATTTGAACCGAACCAAGAAGATCCCATTTGCCATAAACGAAATCTTGTCAACATTAAGCTGTGTCCATATCCGTCTTATGAGTCCCTCAACAATCTCCTATGGGGGATTGGCTCCTAAAATAAAACATATTACGGCCTGATTCCAGTATTCAATCTCATCCTCAACATCCTCTAGTTGAATTTGTAACAAGTCCTCAGACTCTGTTTTCTTGTCTTTCTCTGGGTTTCTATCCCCTGTTCCACGCTTTCACGTAAAATCTCCTCATCCTCCTTGCTTGCCTCTATTTTATCTTCTGTTTCATCCTCCTCATCTGTTTCCACTACAAGTTTTGGGATTCCCACAATATCATGAATGTTCTTAGTCTTTCCTTCCTCAGCTACATCTGGACCAGAGCATAGCCCATTAGGGCTACTTGTTTCCACATTTTCCTCATCTACCACAGCTGTAGACGCCTCAGGAGACGTAGCACGGATACTCCGTCCTCTTAAGGTCATCTCACGTTGTCTTTGCTGATTAGATTTCCTAGCCATCGGCTCGAAAATCAATGGCGGCACGAATCTCTTTCTAATCGCACATTATTTTCTCTCTCTAGGTTATTTATTGCTAATATTTTACAAGATGAATTATGTTGTCTTAAGACTAATGACCAAGCTTTTGATGTTCAAAAAGCGCTCCTTCAAATGGAAAAGAACAAACAAGACTTCTTCACTCAAATGCAAAAAGATAGCCAAGCCAAAGACACTAGCATCAACAATACCCATGTTCATACCAAGATGTTGGAAACACAAATGACCCAATTGGCCTCTTCGAGTTCCCAAAGGCAAAAAGGACAATTACCTCCCCAAGGTAATCCTTCTAAAAGGCATGAAACCATCAATGCCATTCACTTAAGGAGTGGTACACGATATGAGGGACCTAAGGAGCCAATTGAAGAGGATGTTATTGAGGAAAGTGTCAAGCCAAGAGATGTGATGGAACCATTGAGAATAAATCCTAGGGTAATGGAACCAACTACCAATGAATCATTGAAGAAGAGAAATGAAGAGAAGGCCAAAGAGGTTGAAACAGAACCTATTGTGATTAGACTTCCGTTTCCAAGTCGCCAAGCCAAGCCCAAGCTTGATGAGCAACTTAGGAAGTTCATGGAGATTGTGAAGAACCTAGAGCTTTCCATCCCATTTACGGAGTTGATCAACCATGTGCCTATGCAAAATACATGAAAGACATCCTTACCAAGAAGAAGTCCATTAGTAAGTTGGAAACTATCGCATTCACAAAGATAAGTAGTGCAATACTTCAAGGAAATTCCCCACCTAAGCTCAAAGCTCCGGGAAGCTTCTCCATTCCATGTACCATCGGTGACACCACAATCAACAAAGCACTATGTGATCTAGGTGCAAGTATGAGTGTCATGCCGTACTCAGTATATGAAAGGCTAGGGGTGGGAGAACTTAAGTTCACTAATATGACTCTACAAACGGAGGACCGAACAACAAAGAAACCACTTGGGGTATGGGAAGATGTATCCGTGAGAATTAGAAAGGTTTTTATACCGGTGAACTTTGTTATTATTGACATGGAGGAAGATTCCAATATACCGATCATTCTAGGAAGATCATTCTTACACACCGTCGGAGCGGTGATTGACGTAAAGCACGGGATTCTCACACTTGAAGTTGGTGATGAAACAATCACCTTTAATCTTGATAAGACTATGAGAGCTCCCAACTTGCACGAACCATGCTTTATGGTTGATCATTATAGCCGGGAAGGTGAAAGGAGGAAAGTGGAATCCCCATTCAAAGGTCAAGTCAAAGAGGAAAATCGTAACAAGGAGGGCAAGGACACACCGCCCAATTGGAAGAAAGAAGTGGATGATATTGATGTGGCTCTATTCGGAGAGCATGGAATTTTTCATAACAAGAATGAGAGCTTAAAAGGCTCACCCACCATGACAAGTATCAATGAAGGCCTCATTGGCCATGACAACAAGAAAGAGGAGTTGCTCTTGCCAACTCATAATCCTCTCAACATGGGGGAAGAAGCAAAGGAAGTATATGGTCTATGGGATGATGGGTTTGACGGATTGGTTAATCCTTACATTGGAAATGCTATGACCCTAGATCAAGGCTTTGTAGCCCCTTGTCACCACAACATTGACTCGGGTTCCTACACTAATGGAAGCAACTATGTACCGAGGTCTACACAAGACTTCTACCATGAAAATGAGCAAGCCTTCGATTACTTCTACAAGGCGTTAAGCAACATCAACAACGCCTTTGTTTTGCCCCCTTGACATCTCTCAAAATGAAGGAGAGTTTGCTAACCTCTTAACTTGCTTTTCATTTAATTTGTGCATTCTGTTATTTTTGCATTGCATCTTATATGCTTTCTAATAAGAATTTTGTGACATGAGAGCAAGTGAGGAAGGGTTTTTAATTGTGTTTGCAATGTGTAGTGTATAATGATCAAGTATGGGGAAGCAATTTCCTAGGCTAGCTGAAAAAGGATCCCCACGAGTTGACCTGAGCTCGTGGGGTTTGGAGCAAAGAAAAGAAGGACTGCACAGCAGCCCGCTCGAGCTGGAACCAGGAGGAGCATCCCAGTGCTCAGCCCGCTCGTCCCCATGTCAGGACGGTCGTCCCCAAAGAACAATGAAAAATTATGAAGCACAATCCGCCCGTACCCATCTCAGGACGCACGTCCCCACCTATTATTTCGATTAAAACACGGGACTCACCCTTCAACTCCTCATTTCTATCTTCCTCATTCACAAACACAAACACATTTCCCTCACTACAACACTCAACCAAATCATCAAAAACCCACAATACTCAACCAAATTCATCAACAATCATTTCAAACTTGCTAAAATTCAATTCAAATCACTCCTTTGTCAACATTTAGACCTTCAAACATCAAAATCTCCCCAAAATCAATCAAAAATTTCTAGGGTTAGGACAATTTCGAAAAATCCCAAATTGATTGAGAAATTGATTGAAGTTGGAAGAAAGGAAGAGCATTCAAGCATATCAAAGGTTTGTTGACATCAATTAAAAGGAGGAATCATCATGACAAGAACAAAGGGAAACACTCAATCATCAAAATCCCAAAATCTATTAAAGAGACAAAAAGTTCTAGCATCCAAGGCATTGGTGGTGGTGGAACAAGCAAGAGAGCAAGCAAGGGAGCCTATTGAGGCCATTGAGGAGGTTTCTACTACAATCTAGAGGTCGAGCAACTCAAGGACTATCCGAAGGTAACTTTCCTTTCTAATGAGCATAGAATTGCATTCGAATCCCTTAGCAAAAAGAAAGTCATTGCCACCAAGTTTGTTTGCCAAGATACTTTAGAAAGGTTGGGAGTGCTTGATCAAACTAGAGCATTCTTCGAGTCTATGGGGTTATCTACCTTGTTTGAGATGAATGAATTGACTTACCCCTCCCTTACTTTGGAGTTCATTAGTTTTTTGAGGGAGTATAAGGTAGAGACTCGAAGATATGTTGAGTTTCAGCTTGAGAACCAAATTAGGCGAATGATTAAGGCTGATTTCGGTAAGGTACTTGGGCTCTGTGACAGTTGGGATTTCTTCAAGAAGCCTATAAATTTTGATGCCAAACCCCTATGGAAGGCAATTGCCGGACGAGAATTTACCATTTTTAGGAAGTGCAATGCTTTGTATATCCACCATCCGGGTATTCGGTATTGGCATCGGTCCATAGCCAACACCTTAATAGCAAGAAAAGAAGCAAATCACATGACCGAACTTGACCTTGCCTACTTAGAGTCTAACATGAATGTTCATGGAAAATACAAGAATGACTAAAACATTCTACAATTGTTGTTGGAGAGGTGGATGGACATCAAAGAAGGGAAAGAAAAGACGGCTTTTATTGTTAATGGTGGCTTGATAACAAAGTTTACCAAACACTTTAACCCAAATTTCAATAAAAACAAAGCTTACAAGCCGGTTAAAGGTGGTCATCTCCTTGATATGAGCATGCTAATTCACAAATTCCATTGGGTGAAACATGATAACTCAAGCCTAGGATATGAATGGATAATCAAGAGAGCCGACTATATAGTCTTGCCACGAAAAATTTGCCGCATTTCCACTCACCGAAACAACTATCTTATTCCCGTCTCCAAACTTGCCAAGACAATTATCAACGAACAACAAAATCAAAATGAAGACCCCTCCTCCTTAGTTATACCGCCTTACCCCTTTGCCTTTGAAGAATTCACAACCAATAACCCAAATGTTGTGGAAGGCAATTATTACTTGACCGAGTTAATGAAGCATATCCATAGGAAGACTTACAAGGATCGGGTGAATGCCTACTATGCCCAATATCCACCATTCTTTAACCTTGCTAGGCAAGGACTTCTTGACCCTAAGAGTCCTTTGCCGGATTGGGTGGATAGAAAGGTATTCTTTCCTCAAGCCTCCTAAGATGAAGAATGGAAAATCCGGGTTGCTAGGAGTAAGGAGCATGTTGATGATGAAAATAGGGAAAGTAGTGAAGCAAGCAATGAAGACAATGGGAAACGTTCAAGTGAAGATGATGATGGTGATGCCTCCGGATCCTTGCAGGATGATGATGATGATGATATCACAATGAGTGATAGTTGATTGTTAAACAAGCATGAAGAAGGACGATGCAATTAAGGAGTTGATGGCTTCCACAGCATCTCATCCTATACCATTGTTAGTCTCCTACCCCTCCTTTTACTTTGTTTTTTATCTCATGATTACATAACTTGTATAACATGTAGTATAGAGCATTTAGAGAGTCATTTTTTACTCTTTGATGGCTAAGAGTTTTTGAGTCCTAGCAACATCAAAGGACTCGCACCTCGGCAACATTGAGGTGATTATCTTTTTTTGCTCCCACCATGAAGAATCCAAAATGACAAGTTACTTATCATGCATTGCATTGCATGCCTTATGAATAAACTTCCCAATTTTTTCACTAGAAATAGTGTTTAGATTGGTTTGGGGAAGTTCATTCATAAGCAACCCGAGTTAATTCAAATTAGCTCTCCAACCTAATATAAAGCATGCATCATATAGCATAGTTTAGTTTGCATCATGTGTAACATATTGTAGGATTTATCTGTATGCATCCCTTAAAATTTAAGGACTATAACGAATATATCATGATGAATGCTAGTCATAAAATTAAATTACATAAACAAAAGGGTAAAGAGATGAAGAATCAACCTTCGGTCCTAGCAAATTCGGCCTAAGAACAATATCGCAATGATATTCGCCTATTAGTTGCACCCAAGACGATATGAGAAATGCCCTTTGATTTTGCTAGAATCGATCCCCAAATCAACAGATTAATTTTTAGGTTTTTTGTGCTTTTCCGATGAGAGGAGGCAAGGTTGAGTTAGGGCAAAAATTAGGTTAGAATGAATTCACCCATATCCCCTCTTAAACCGTGTATGAGGGTAGATTAGGGTGGATTTTTCATCCTCTAATTTCCGGCCTAATTACCGAAACAATAAGGAGTTTTAATTCCTTATTTTCGGTTTCCAAAAATGTAAAAATGTGTTAAATATAAATTGTCATCTAGTGAGGATCGAACCCATAACCTCTTGGTCTGAGTACCCCACTATTACCACTATGACACATTCATCTTGTTGATATTAAATATAACCGATTACATTTAATTACGAATTAACATATTAATTCGTCCAAGCTAACATTACATACATTTAATTAAATATAACTTATTATATTCAATTTACGAATTGACAGTTAATTCGTCTCAACTAATATTATTTAATCTTCATTAAATAATTGTCTCATCAACACATTGACTAACTGTTTAGTCATATAAGGCATCAATGTGATTATATTTCTATAACCACATCTCTCAAACACATCCTATAGGTGTGACCTTTAGGGACCAGTTGATCACCGCCATCTGTATGATAATAACGTCAAACTTTCTAGCAAGCCAATCGTTATTAAGTAATCGTTAATCATCTGATTAAAATACGAAGTATACCCTTGTGAACCTGTAAGAGATTTACAAATGTTAGCACACTAATTTGTGGAGGACATAAGCTCCAACAAACTCCCACTTGTCCTCACAAGTGTATGTGCAATAACCGATTCTCATATCCTAAAATTTCTCCCACTCAATAAAAAACAATTTTCAAATCCGTATTCACAAAGGTCGTATTTTACAAGTGATCTGTATCAAGAGTGGTTTCCCCGACTAGAGAGTAACTTAACTGATAAACGAATCAACATTCGAGCATGGCCATGCATTTCAGTTACAACTCCTCGAGTGGCCCTGAGAAATAACTATACCTGATAAGGGTTGGATATTTTCCTCAACTCGAATCCTGCAGATGTAAGCACAGTATGAAATGACCCATAAAAAATCTACTTAGCCTCCAGTTACGGCAGACCGTGAGAAAGAAAAAAAGTCACCCAAAAACTGCCTTTATCTAAAGAGACATTCGATAGTCAAAAGAATCGACTCTAGGAACACAATGGATGTCCTATCCACGACCTGGCACCGAATGTTTTTAAACATTTAGGACTCCATTACGTTGTCACAAAAATTTGTCCTACGAGGTATCGCTATAATCTCGCATCTGTGATCGATCAGTCAACTGTTTGACTTATGGCTCGTTGAACCCACCATCAATCGACTGCACAATATAATAGCCAGAGTTATCAGCTCTTTAAGGCGATTACAGACCAAACAAAATATAATGTAATTCAGTTCACTTTGTGCCATTCAATGTTGTCAGTACAATCCACATGAAAAACAAAATATTATAAAAACGATGAAGTTATAAATAGTATATGAAAAAGATAACGTATCGAATTCATAATCAACTACTATAACTCAGGTGCACGTTTAGTTCTCATGGAAATAACGTGCCCTCTATGCTTATCATATTTCAATGGTTCAGTAGTAGAATCTGCTACAACTTCCTGTTTGGAACTATTCCAGCTGACCGCAGCACCATTAAGAGTAACAACGAATCTAGATTGAGATTTCTAATCATCTCGATCCGTTTGGAAGCTAGCATCTGCGTAACCGATTGCGCATAGCTTAGTATCTCCTCCATAAGTCAATACCCAATCCTTAGTCCTCCGTAGGTACATGGATTCTTTTGGCACCGACTCGTCATACTCAATGCATATGCCACGTCTGGACGTGTGCATATCATGACATACATGATTGATCCTATTGCAGATGCATAAGGAAAACGACTCATGCGCTCAATCCCTTCAGGCATCGTGGGTGACTGAGACTTGTTCAACTGCATCCCAGACGTCATTGGAAGGTTACCCTTCTTGGAGTTGGTCATGCTTAACTTCTCAAGAATTTTATCCAAATAAGACTCCTGACTAAGTGATAACGTCCGTCGTGATCTATCTTGGTAGATACGGATTCCCAAAATGCGTTGTGCCTCACCCAGATCTTTCATCTGGAAATGGTTCTTCAACCATTCTTTAACCCAAGATATGAGAGGAATGTCATTCCCAATCAGGAGTATGTCATCGACATACAATATCAAGAATACAATATTGCTCCCACTCGACTTGATATATAAGAATGGTTCTTCGAACGATCGAGTGAAACCATACTCTTTTATCACCTGGTCGAAACGATGATTCCAACTCCGAGAAGCTTGCTTAAGTCCATAAATGGAACGCTTAAGCTTGCATACTTTCTTAGGATGTTCAGGATCAATGAAACCTTCGGGTTGCACCATGTACAACTCTTCCTCCAAATAACCGTTTTAAAAGGCGGTTTTCACATCCATTTGCCAAATTTCATAATCATGAAAAGCGGCAATCGCTAAGATTATCCGAATGGAACGTAGCATGACTACAGGTGCAAAAATCTCATCATAATGCAGTCCGTGCACTTGAGTGAAACCTTTTGCCACTAGTCGTGCCTTATAGGTATCTGGTTGCGCATCTACAGAACGCTTTATTTTGTAAACCCATTTGCACTGTAGAGGTTTTACCTTATTAGGTAAATCAACAAGATCCCATACGTCATTCTCATACATAGAGTCCATCTCGGATTGCATGGCTTCGAGCCATAGCTTTGAGTCGGAACAGGCCATTGCACCTTTATAGGTAACGGGTTCATTACTCTCTAGGAGTAAAACGTCATTCTCCTCGACCATACCAATGTATCTGTCCGGAGGATGAGAGACTCTACCCGACCTCCTAGGTTCCTCAGGAATACTAACCGTATCATCAGTTGGAGGAACAACTTCCTCCATCTGTTCCTCGGTTGTTGGTTCTGGAGTCTCTGAGAGCTCGAAGGTTCTATTACTCGTCTTGTTCTCGAGAAATTCTTTCTCTAAGAACGTCGCACTAGCCGCAACAAAAACTCGATGTTCGGGAGGCGAATAGAAGTAATGACCAAATGTTCCTTTTGGATAACCTATAAAGTATGTCTTGACCGATCGCGGGCCGAGCTTATCCTCGTGTCTCCACTTGACATAAGCCTCGCAGCCCCAAACCCAAATAAAGGATAAGTTAGGGACCGTTCCCTTCCACATTTCATATGGAGTCTTGTCGACAGCTTTAGTCGGACTTCGGTCAAGTATAAGAGCAGCTGACAAAAGAGCAAAACCCCATAATGAATCAGGAACTACCGTGTGACTCATCATGGATCGAACCATATCAAGTAAGGTTCGATTTCTCCGTTCGGACACACCATTTAATTGAGGTGTTCCAGGTGGAGTTAACTGCAAAACGATTCCACAGTCTTTGAGGTGTTGATCAAACTCATTTGAAAGATATTCGCCACCCCGATCTGAACGGAGTGCTTTAACCTTTCTACCCAGTTGGTTTTCAACCCTGTTCTGGTATTCCTTGAATTTCTCAAAGGACTCACTTTTATGCTTCATTAAGTAGACATATCCGTATCTACTCAAATCGTCCGTGAAAGTGATAAAATATCTATAGCCATCTCTAGCGGTAATTGACATAGGTCCACAAACATCAGTATGTATGAGTCCTAATAGGTCACTAGCGCGCATTCCAACACCTTTGAAGGAAATTTGAGTCATTTTGCCAATGAGACATGATTCACACGTGCCATATGTAGAAAATTCGAATGCGGGAATAGTCCCATTATCGACGAGTTTCTTTACACGTTTCTCATTTTTGTGTCCCATTCGACAATGCCATAGATAGATTTGATCTTTGTCACCAACTTTAATTTCTTATTATTCACGTGTAATACTTTCGTGGTTTGATCTAAGATGTAAATTCCATTCATGGAAACTGCTTTGCCATAAATCATTTCATTAAAAGAAAATACAGCTATTATCCTTTATTGAAAATGCAAAACCGTCTTTAGCAAGTACGGAAACAGAAATAATGTTCTTAGACAAACTGGGTACATAGTAACAGTTATTTAAAAATAACTCAAAACCACTAGGGAGTTGGATTACATATGTTCCCTTCGAGACAAAGAAGAACTCGTGCTCCATTCCCGACTCGCAGGTCCACATCACCTTTTTCGAGAGGTATGATGTTCTTTAGGCCCCGCAAATTATTACACAGATGAGAACCACAAACCGATTATCAAGTACCCAAGTTTTCAAACTTGCATGGTTAATCTCAATCATATGAATATAAGATGACATACCAACAGGAATGATGCGGCCTGCTTTGATGTCCTCACGGTAGACGGGACAGTTCCTCCTCCAATGTCCAGTCTTGTGACAATGGTGGCACTCAATGTCACCGCCCTTGCTCTTTGCCTTGCCCTGTGAGCCACTAGTCTCACCGGGCCCACTCTTACCGTTTCCTGGCTTTTTAAACTTTGGTTTACCTACAGCAAGGTCGCCATGAGCCTTGCCCTTACCTTTACCCTTGTTGGAAATCGTGAGAACATCCTGCTTCATGCTCCCACTCAATTTCATATCCTTCTCGGTCTGTACGAGAAGGGAGTGTAGCTCATGAGGACTCTTTTTCAAGTCATTCATGTAGTAGTTCGCCCTGAAAAGGGCAAAACCATCATGAAGAGAATGAAGCATTCGGTCAATGACAATGCTCTCACTGATTTTGCAATTAAGTGCCTCCAACTTCTCGACATTCTCAATCATGTTAAGAATGTGTAGGCTAACCGGTTGGCCCTTTTGGAGTTTCGCATCAAAGAAGCGACAGGTATGCTCATATGTAACGATTCTCGGTGCTTTTGAGAACTCGTTAGTGAGCGTGGTAAAAATCTTGTTCGCACCTTGGGCAATGAAGCGTCTCTGCAAATTGGTTTCCATTGCAAAGATGAGTACTTTCTTTATCGCACCCGCTTCCATAACGAAGTCACTATAAGCGAGTGACTCGTTGACTCCTGCATTGGGGCCTGGGTTTACCGGTATTGGCTCAGTTAAGTACTTGAGCTTACCGTCAGCAATGGCAGCATTCCGTAGTGCTGACTCCCAGTCCGCAAAGTTGGACCCATCATTCTTCAGTCGCGTGTACTGATTCATGTTGTCCATAAAAACTTTCAGCCAGGACTCGCGTCCAAGTGTGGCACTAGGCATTGGGATTTCGTTATTTCCAGCCATTTGTTGTAACAGTAAAATAAACGTGTTCTACACTGCGAAAAGAAGAATAAATAATAAGCATGTGCATCGATTTTAATTTAATTCTAATGAACTAGTGTCATAACGCGAAGACTCAAAACATTTATACAATTGACCTTCCTCAAGAATTATATAAATGATCCCAAGACTCAATTATCTGTAAATTGATAAGCCAACCTTTTGGCTAATTCTACTGTTAGAATTCTTGGTTGATAAATTTCTGTAAATTCTATCTTTAGTCCATCATAATCACGAGAAACTCTTCGGACTATAATGTTGAGATAAACTAAGTCAACACAAACTACTTACCCAACGTAGAAGGGGTCATATTATGCCTACCGACGAAGAAGGGATTCATAGTTGTTTGCTCTTATAAAGACTAATCTCAATTTCCGTTTTAGAGGAAGATCCCATCAACTTTATTTTAATTCATTTTAAGTGAACTAATATCTAGCATGTGTGAATGAATAAACTAAGGTTATGGCTTAATAAACATGTGACATCTGTATGTCTATGAAAACTAACATACAACCTTTATGTGTCAATTTTCATGCATTTTAGTAGTAGGTGGTTTGGTTTTAGGCGGAATATGATGCATAAACTATCACGTGAATGAAAAGTAATAGGAATGAAAAACGTAAAAACAATAAAAAGTCCTAGTGTGGCCTATCCTATCAAAATGAACATTAAATACAAGTTTGGAATCCATCCTTTGACCCGAGAATCTTGTCTCGATGTTCCATCTTGATCCATGTAGCGGGAGTGAGCTCCAATCTCCATCTTTAGTCTTCTTCGAACGACTGCTCTTCTCATTCTATCTAACTGACTGTTCTAATTGTCCAATGGACTCTTCCTAATTACTCAACAAAAGACTTCTAAGAAAGAGCACAAAGAAAACAAGAGCTTCTCCGTCCGGCAAACCTGTAGAAGTACCCATCGAGTCGAGCAATGATCCAATGAATCAAGCTGCTCTTTGTCACCCCATTTTCCTCGGAAACCAAGAGCAGGAGCAGCCCATTCACATTCAGGCTTGGTCAATGAAAATTGGACTATTTCTGGGCCGGAACCGTAGCCAATGAGTCTGTTCCACTCCTCTTTGTTCTGAACCACTTGGCTATAGCTATTTCCCCACCTAGGATGAGCGGATTAAGTCAGAAATTTCATACTATTTCAACTGAGGCGAAGCTTCCGAAATAGAACTACGAGAATTTTTATGAAAGCCTTTCATTTGCTTCTCTTTGATGGAAGTTTTATTTTTCCAGAATGTATCCTAATTTTTGGCCTAATTCTTCTTCTGATAATCGATTCAACCTCTGATCAAAAAGATATACCTTGGTTATATTTCATCTCTTCAACAAGTTTAGTAATGAGCATAACAACCCTGTTGTTCCGATGGAGAGAAGAACCTATGATTAGTTTTTCGGGAAATTTCCAAACGAACAATTTCAACGAAATCTTTCAATTTCTTATTTTACTATGTTCAACTCTATGTATTCCTCTATCCGTAGAGTACATTGAATGTACAGAAATGGCTCTCACAGAGTTTCTGTTATTTGTATTAACAGCTACTCTAGGAGGAATGTTTTTATGCGGTGCTAACGATTTAATAACTATCTTTGTTACAATAAATAAATTTACATAATAAACCTATTTATTACATTCTAATTTTAAAACCCAAAACTAAAGGAAAAATAAAGGAGATTCGAGATCTCATAATTACATAAAAATTATGTTTCCTTCATTACGTAAACATAATTTGACTAAGGCCACACTAAGTATTACAAATTACAACCGATTGCAAAAAAAATACGTAAATAAATTCATTCAACGATTCATTCAACAAAAATAAAATGCATCAACTAAAAATAAATTAAACATGCATGACATAATTCCTTAATTATGTTGATTAATTTATCCAAACCACCTATTTCATTGATTAAATTAAGTGACAATTCCTCAATTACTCACTATAAATTTAATCTTTATTCATATTAAACTTGTAATATGAATTTAATCCATCAAAATTTTAAAACTGCTTTAAAATAATTAGGTATCTATAAATTATTAACCGCTTCACAATTATTAATTGGCCAAAAACAAAGCAAGTAAAACACAAAAAAAACTTTTTTTTATTTATTTGTTCTCGGCTACTGAGAAAAAAAAACAAATTTTTTTTTTTTTAAAACTCCAGCTCTCGGCATAACTGCAAAAAGAACGAAATTTTTTTTCCTTTCTTCTAGCTGCTCACGGCTGAACAGCCTAAAAACAAAAAAAGTTTTTTTTCCTTTCTTTAGGTCACGACAAACAAAAAAAAAACGGAAAAACCCTATTTTTTTTCCTTTTCGGCTGGAACCAAAAAAAACAGTAGCAGCCTCCAATTTTTTTTTCTTTTGCGGCAAAAATGCCCTAAAATAAAAATTCGATGAAGAAAAATCGTTTATCGTTGCTATTTAGAACATGATTAGCATATGAATTAATTAAACATGATTAACCGTATATGCCAAAAACTATATAGCACAAACAATTTTTATATCATCAGCAACTTGATACGATTTCCATTTACATTATGATTTAATCCTCATTAAACCTAACATCTACAAATTCTTCATATGATAATTTTAACAGATTAAAACAATGATATGAAAAATATAAATGGAAATAGATCATCAAACAAAAGAAAAACGGCTAAAAAAAAAAACAATTCATCTCGGCAAAAAAAAATTCTGCCGAATCAAATTTTTTTTTTTTCGAAACCCTAAATCATTTTACATCCAATTTTATGAAAATCATCAAAATAAAATTCGTGGCCTTGGCTCTGATACCACTTGTGGGATTTATCTGTATGCATCCCTTAAAATTTAAGGACTATAACGAATATATCATGATGAATGCTAGTCATAAAATTAAATTACATAAACAAAAGGGTAAAGAGATGAAGAATCAACCTTCGGTCCTAGCAAATTCGGCCTAAGAACAATATCGCAATGATATTCGCCTATTAGTTGCACCCAAGACGATATGAGAAATGCCCTTTGATTTTGCTAGAATCGATCCCCAAATCAACAAATTAATTTTTAGGTTTTTTGTGCTTTTCCGATGAGAGGAGGCAAGGTTGAGTTAGGGCAAAAATTAGGTTAGAATGAATTCACCCATCTCCCCTCTTAAACCGTGTACGAGGGTAGATTAGGGTGGATTTTTCATCCTCTAATTTCCGGCCCAATTACCGAAATAATAAGGAGTTTTAATTCCTTATTTTCGGTTTCCAAAAATGTAAAAATGTGTTAAATATAAATTGTCATCTAGTGAGGATCGAACCCATAACCTCTTGGTCTGAGTACCCTCACTATTACCACTATGACACATTCATCTTGTTGATATTAAATATAACCGATTACATTTAATTACGAATTAACATATTAATTCGTCCAAGCTAACATTACATACATTTAATTAAATATAACTTATTATATTCAATTTACGAATTGACAGTTAATTCGTCTCAACTAATATTATTTAATCTTCATTAAATAATTGTCTCATCAACACATTGACTAACTGTTTAGTCATATAAGGCATCAATGTGATTATATTTCTATAACCAAATCTCTCAAACACATCCTATAGGTGTGACCTTTAGGGACCAGTTGATCACCGCCATCTGTATGATAATAACGTCAAATTGTCTAGCAAGCCAATCGTTATTAGGTAATCGTTAATCAATTGATTAAAATACGAAGTATACCCTTGTGAACCTGTAAGAGATTTACAAATGTTATCACACTAATTTGTAGAGGACACAAGCTCCAACACATATATCATATATTTTCTATCATTTTGTCCATTGAGGGAAATGACCATACTAGTGTGGGGATGAGAAATTCTAACATCCAACAATTCTAACATCTAACCTATTACAAAAATGATAAAAATTGAAAAAATTAAAAATTCCAAAAAACATGTTCTTTATTTGTAGCATAGAATTGTATATACATGTTTGTTTGTCACTCTTATCACATGGGGACGACTACGCCACATTCGAAGCATAAGGGATAAAGAAGACCGCATGGTATGATCTTTCCAAATCTCCTTCTCCCTTTCTTATATGTTAATGACAATGTGGCTACTTTTTGTTGATGCGTATGAACTTATGTGATGTTAGGAGTTGTGTTTAGTTTATATGGCATAATAGTTAATAGAAGCATATGCATTAGAGTTGTATATATGTTAGTTCCATCATGGCATGTAGTTGCATGGTAGAGAAATTTGTGAAAATGCCTATTTGGAAAGCTTGACAAGTGTATATAAGGCCCTTGTAGATAATTTTTCCCCTTGATACTTTGTTTGCTAGAATACCCTCAAGACACCATAGGATGTGTCATACTAGTATCTTTTGTCCCACGGTCTAAAGCTTAGTCAAGGGTTTGCATGTGAGTTATATATCCAACCTTATGATGTTATATGGACTTGATCAACTTACGTAGGGGACCTTGATTGACTTGGTGGTTTGGCAACCCAAAAATACTTTTCATTAATAAGTTTGAAGTGCTCATTTCAAAAGTTTTGTGGTGTGGAATCGTTTTAATCGCCAAAGAAACCTCAAATGTTTTGAATTACTGAATTGCCGAGAATTTTGATGGAGGCGTACCAGTTCTATGTGCTTTGGTGAGGGATCCAATGAATTAGGCCCCCATACAGTTTTGAATTCAACCGCCCAAAGATAAAGTGACTATCACCCTAAAAGCTATTGTCTAGAGGTTAACCTATTGCCTAATAAGCGATTGGCGAAAGCAAAGGACACAAGAAAATGAGGGACAAACCCCATCTTAAAGTTTTGAAATGTGAAATGCGGAAGTTGAAATGAGGCCAAATTTTGAATGCTAGTCAAATCCACTACTTTTGTGTAACACCCCGATTTAAGAAGGAGCCTTTAACAAGACATTCCCTAATAAACCGGACTGTTACCATCTCGGTTTCCCGAGGTAGTGAATAACAAAATAAACTCCAAGGCAAATTATATAATTACTTTTAGTTAACCATTACAAAACCTCTTTTACATAAATTTCAAAGAACTAACATAAATAAAAGTGAAAGTCTTCTAAATAATGATCTAGCTACTAAGTCTTCTGATCCAGTGTCTCACGCCCATCAAGCTCCCATCCTATCTCATAGACCTGTCAAGTCTGCTCCCCAACATTTGGATCATCACAGGTGTTCACGAATACACAGGGTCAACCACGAGGTTGAGTAGGGAATACAATTAAACAACAAAGTATGATATGCATGCTCCTCCGTCACCTCCATCTCCATCTCAACTCATATCTCATAACCCGTACAACCCAGCCATACCGATCCCCGGTAGACTATATATCGACCGTAGCCGATCTGCCAGCTCGCAGCTGACGACACCAGGGCAAGTCCTGCAGAACCTGCCTGGGCCTTATCACAACATCATCATCACCACACCACATCACCACAACATCCTCCATCTCCAATGCATATGAATGCTCAAGAAATTAATGCAACACAATATGTATATCATTTTGCTGGTAAATCATAGAATCATGCCGGTTATCGAATGTTGTGATAATATACTCAATACGATCAATTCAGTCAAGCACATTCCAGGATATGAATCATAACATGAATCAACAACCACGAATCAAGTCAACGTTCACAGTTTGGTCATATGAAACACAACAAGTCAACACAATTCAACAACAACGATAATAAGTCAAGTGTATTTCCCTACCTCAGTACCGCAGTCAAATAGTCGGGTGTTCAGTAATATTCCACAACAATTCGCCCTCTGAAAGATAAATAAATGATAAACAATTACTTAAACCATTCCCGTTCCCAAAATAGAAAGTTACTAAAAATAGAAACTTCTTAATTGGAAAATCTCCTTAAATAGAAACTTCCCCGATATAGCAGTTTTCCATTTTAACCAACCCGACTCAAAACCCGTCTCTAATTATTTTAAATAACTCGGAAGTTAAATTAATTAGCTAATATGATAAATAAAAGGTTAACGAATTAAACGATTAAGAAAACCGAAACAAACATAGAACAATCCCCACAACCCGACTTCACACTCGCCCAAACCCCTCACGCGCCGCCTGAAACACCACGACAACCACCAGGCCTGTTCCCCAACTCGACCCAACCACCAACAACCAACCCCAACCTGGTCGACTGTCGCCGGCGAGTCGAACCAGGGCTGCCAACAGCCCTGACACACCGCCTAGCAGGGGTTGCTGCCACCAACAGCCCCCCCTTTGCAATCTTATAGCCACCACCGTCGTTAACCTCCTCCTATGCTACCACCACCCCTGTGCTCGCCGTCAAACCAAGCACACAGACGCCGTGGCACCGCCGTTTCGACCTCCCCCGAGTCCACGGTGGCGCCACCCCAAACCTAGCATTCTAAACCCGCCTGAAACCCGTATGTAAACCCGTTTGATTACCCCTGTCGACAACACCTCTCCCCGCCATTTACACCGCCTAAAATCTCCATAACCGCCACCAACAGGGGCGCCTCAAACCACCCAATACAATTCCCCGACACCAACCACCATTACCACCTCCCTGAGACACACGGTGACAACCAAAACCCCCCGACAGACGACAAAAGAGAAAAAGAAAGGGGGACTGCTTACCTAAACTGCCACGTAAACCACAACCACGGCCGCCTCAAGTGTCGACAACCACTCTATGCTCTTCCTTGCTGCGCTGTCAACACCCACACTCACTCTCGTTGCTCTCGATTTGCGTGAAGGTTGGGATTTGTGCCGCTGAAATGAGGGAGGCGGGTGAGGGAGGAGTGTTTGTAGAGCTAGGGTAAAATTTAGGTTAAAGATTAGGTTAGATGGTAAATGGGTCATGGGTAACGTGATTGGGTAAATGGGTAAGCTAACGTGACTTCGTTCAGTTAAACCCGTCTCAACAAGTTTACGAATAACTCGATCTTACGATATCAATACGACTAAACAATTAACTCGACTCAATTAGCGATATAAAATACGGGGTATTACAGTCTTCCCCCCTTAAAATGAACTTCGTCCCGAAGTTCGCTCATCTATCAAACCTCCACGCATCACCGTGGTTACCAAAACAGATTTTCTAATATAAGAACTCATGAACTTAGGCCCATAAAACAAAATGTTACATTCTACCCTCCTAAAAAGAAAGTTACGTCCCGGAACTTACTTCATGCAGACATATCACCACGAATCATTCCATCATCCTACTACCGTCATTCACCTCAAACTATCAGAGCACCATAACAGTAGTTTAATTACACAACATAGAGAACTCATTTGTATGGGTACCACACAACGAAACATCAACTTGATCAAAACCACAATCTACAACTTGATCAAAACCACAATCTATAAACAAGTGCAACATAAACATTAAGATTTTACAATCCTACCCAACTAAAAACATGGTTACGTCCTCGTAACCTCTTTTCAACTTTTATATTCCTATGCAACAAAATCACTGTCAACACATGTAACAGAAAAGAACACATGATAAGAGATTTCGCAGTAACATTAAAGTCGAAAACAAGGTTTTATTATGGAATTAACTGATTGTCAACAAGTAACACTTATTACTTAGCTCATGCTTGACTTAAAAACACAACATCAACTAAAAGAACAGCAAGAAAGGAGCTAAAGGTTTACACGGTTTCATAACAGACCGATCAAGGTGTTACTAGCTCTAATCTAACAGTTCTTAGGTCGCGCTTACTCTGATTCTGGTGACTTCTATGTCATTCCCTTCCTGGTTCACCTCTTCCCCAAAGTCTGGCTTGGGTGGTTCAGTCGTACTTTCGGCATCAGGTACATTAGCGTAAAATTCGTATCTCAGGTCGCCTGATATAAAGTCAAAGGTATGCTCGGGCGAGTAACTGGCCCCGCCGCAGTAATTGGGGTCACGGAATACCCTCATGCAAAGGGTGGACAACTCTCTCATATAGAAGTGTTTGCTGTCCTTTAGTATGCCAGAGTCAGGGATAGTATCGATAAGGGTATACGCTCTTAACTGAGTATTAGTTAAGTACTCAGGGTGCCCATTATGGCCATACTTGTCCATGGCAGCACAAAGTTTCTCACAATGCTCATTGAAGTCAGCATCAAGTGACATGCAACAGTCTCGCGGGTGTACATTGTAGGGATCCATCCTACAAAGTGGAAAGTTAAACAAATTAAGACACAAGGGTGCTACCGTAGAAGGGTGTTAAGATAAAGGATTCATTCACGAGGTTTAAGTGTGCGAAAGTTATATAACAAGTTTTCGTAGTAGTCATGTAATACCAGGGTTTTGGTCAACTCAAGATTATCACGGTTCGCATTATCTATCGTAGAAACAACAACCTTAGAAAGATCAACCACAAGGATACACGTATACCAGCATACAATCTAACATTGACCCCACCAAATTCCTCTCCCAAGTCAAAACTATTACTAATTCCGAACAATTGAACCATATGCGCATTCATTCCGCCCTACTATTAATCAATCACCAGGAGTATTAAAACATGCGGTGCATATGCACTACTTAAACACTTTGAAACCATAGAAAACATAACACGTAATCAAAACCATTTGACTCATCAGACATGCAACACGAGTTAGTCAGTTTGTATGATATAAATTCTGAAAACATATTTCCTAATAAAAGTTACAACATATGATCCATGACAACAACTACATTACTTCCATAACACCCATGTGTTTAACATTTTAGCAACCATATCGTTCAGTTGTGTCCAGCAACTTAGTATAACTCCTTTTCAGCAAAACAAAAGATATCGCATAAATAGCTTAAACATACACATTTGCCATCATATACTTTGTAGAACCTTATCTATGATAAAAGATTAGCAACTTGAACAACTTCTCTGATTTGCACGATTTGAATAATTAGGCAACTCGTAGGCTCAATTGAATGTAACTATAACGGCTATCATTTAAACCAACGCATATCATGTGAATCATCAAAGGGTTATCCCATTATAATTGCCAACATAGTTATCATAAAAACTCTTCATTAGAATATAATTGATAGCAACGACTCGAGAATATAGGTATGTCAAATGTCGTGCTACATCAAACAGTTTCCTTTATATCACGCCCATACGACTGCAAGAATAACTTTAGCATTTTATGACAGTATAATAACGAGCATATCCAATAAGGAATAACAACATTGTTTATTATCATGTCATAGGTTTAGGTTCAACTGAAATAATTTAATGCGATGAAGGTATTAAATATAACTATGGGCACACAAACTCACATTAAAGACATTGGAACTCAGATGGCATACTACATGTGTGAACATTTAGACATACTCATTACTACCATCCATGTGTAAACATTTAAACATAATTATTATAAATATTCATGCGAGTATATTAGAACAATCAAGTTAACATTTAACGCCACCAACTTTACCAAGATATGACAATATAGCTTTATATTTATATATATCCGACCACTATACAAATATGATGAACACCAGAGATATTACAACATGCCAAGCATATATAAAATATGCAAACAACCGGACTCGTATAAAACATTTCACCCTCGATTAAGGATCAAATTAAGCTATTCTATCTCACTCATACTATCATGCCAACAATGTTATCAACTAAGCTTTAATTTTATCACTTGTTAAGATACATAACTACTGAACATGCGTGCTACTATCGTCATATAAAAACATTCTAAGGTCACATTAATAAGGCTCATGAAATAACCAAACAATGGTATGAAAACTCAACATTGAACACACATTTTACAAGTCATGATTCACGTTGTAACTTCCAAGACCACGAACAATTAACCGTCCGATTAAAACTTGATTCATATTACTTTTATAAAATACGGAGAGTTACAAACACAGGGGAAAAAGAATTAGGTCTACAGCACAAGAATTCCATTTTTAAAGAATTTTACAACTCAGTTGGTCCAAACAAGTATGTGACAGCAATTGGTCCGAAACTTGGGTCAGTTGCAAAACTTACCATTTAATATAGAGACATCAAGAATTTTCGTGGCTCATCAATTTGAAAACATATGCGAATATTCTGATCGATGGAGTTGGAATTATGCAAAAAATATTAATACAATTTAAATGAGGATTTTTACAAAATCGTTGGTCAAAACATCACTGCGCAGGAACTTCCTGACCACAGCCCACTAAAATATTTATTACTCCTAATCCGTATATCCTATAAGCATGAAACCAACGCCAAATGAACACTAACTCACGAGGCTATCTCTCATAAAATATTCATCCGTAGGCAATAAACAGAAAAGGAATGGCAGTAAGGTCAATTAAAGAGTAAAATCAAACAAAACGAGTTTCAGCACTAGGTCATTCTTTACTATGTTACAAGCTCTTATGAACATACTATGTATACTAACCCATCCCAACTTAAATCTCACACTTTGCGCTTACGTAAACATCTATCCCATAGAATCCCTTCGCATCTCGATCTACTCCTGACATCTAAATCACGATTGCTATGACTAGAAACATGCAATTCAATAGTGTTTCAGATTACTATCACAATACTATACTAGCATGGCTTCGGGATCACATAACCGCATATCGCTAGACATATTAGCTCTATCAACACGTCATTCAACATCCATCCAGATAAATATCATCAACTCGCAATTATTTTCACGCTCACGATTACCACAATCCAACACTTCATTGATTATCAACCAGAACACGAAAATCTATTTCTCATCTCCACAACATCATATGATCACGTCATCATTCATACAAAATACTTACCGTAACGTTGTCCTGCAGAATGGTTAGAATATATGGGTCTTAAGGTATACATCAACTCGGTTATATCCAAGGTTTTACTTCTAATTACCCCATTCACTCAATTTATCTCGGGTTACCTGGCTCAAAACTGAGAGGGCAAAAGAGCACGTATTAAGGGCGCCTTCTTAACCGCACTGTGAGCTCCTAACAGTTCCTACCCAGGGGTTCACTTTATTTAGACACTTCCTACGTTCATTGAGTTCATTGGTTTAGGCCTGAGGATCGTTCGCTCTGATACCACTTTGTAACACCCCGATTTAAGAAGGAGCCTTTAACAAGACATTCCCTAATAAACCGGACTGTTACCATCTCGGTTTCCCGAGGTAGTGAATAACAAAATAAACTCCAAGGCAAATTATATAATTACTTTAACTTAACCATTACAAAACCTCTTTTACATAAATTTCAAAGAACTAACATAAATAAAAGTGAAAGTCTTCTAAATAATGATCTAGCTACTAAGTCTTCTGATCCAGTGTCTCACGCCCATCAAGCTCCCATCCTATCTCATAAACCTGTCAAGTCTGCTCCCCAACATTTGGATCATCACAGGTGTTCATGAATACACAGGGTCAACCACGAGGTTGAGTAGGGAATACAATTAAACAACAAAGTATGATATGCATGCTCCTCCGTCACCTTCATCTCCATCCCAACTCATATCTCATAACCCGTACAACCCAGCCATACCGATCCCCGGTAGACTATATATCGACCGTAGCCGATCTGCCAGCTCGCAGCTGAGGACACCAGGGCAAGTCCTGCAGAACCCGCCTGGGCCTTATCACAACATCATCATCACCACACCACATCACCACAACATCCTCCATCTCCAATGCATATGAATGCTCAAGAAATTAATGCAACACAATATGTATATCATTGAGCTGGTAAATCATAGAATCATGCCGGTTACCGAATGTTGTGATAATATACTCAATACGATCAATTCAGTCAAGCACATTCCAGGATATGAATCATAACATGAATCAACAACCACGAATCAAGTCAACGTTCACAGTTTGGTCATATGAAACACAACAAGTCAACACAATTCAACAACAACGATAATAAGTCAAGTGTATTTCCCTACCTCGATCATCAAAATAGTCGGGTGTTCAGTAATATTCCACAACAATTCACCCTCTGAAAGATAAATAAATGATAAACAATTACTTAAACCATTCCCGTTCCCAAAATAGAAAGTTACTAAAAATAGAAACTTCTTAATTGGAAAATCTCCTTAAATAGAAACTTCCCCGATATAGCAGTTTTCCATTTTAACCAACCCGACTCAAAACCCGTCTCTAATTATTTTAAATAACTCGGAAGTTAAATTAATTAGCTAATATGATAAATAAAAGGTTAACGAATTAAACGATTAAGAAAACCGAAACAAACATAGAACAATCCCCACAACCCGACTTCACACTCGCCCAAACCCCTCACGCGCCGCCTGAAACACCACGACAACCACCAGGCCTGTTCCCCAACTCGGCCCAACCACCAACAACCAACCCCAACCTGGTCGACTGCCGCCGGCGAGTCGAACCAGGGCTGCCAACAGCCCTGACACACCGCCTAGCAAGGGTTGCTGCCACCAACAGCCCCCCCCTTTGCAATCCTATATCCACCACCGTCGTTAACCTCCTCCTATGCTACCACCACCCCTCTGCTCGCCGTCAAACCAAGCACACAGACGCCGTGGCGCCGCCGTTTCGACCTCCCCCGAGTCCACGGTGGCGCCACCCCAAACCTAGCATTCTAAACCCGCCTGAAACCCGTATGTAAACCCGTTTGATTACCCCTGTCGACAACACCTCTCCCCGCCATTTCCACCGCCTAAAATCTCCCTAACCGCCACCAACCGGGGCGCCTAAAACCACCCAATACAATTCCCCGACACCAACCACCATTACCACCTCCCTGAGACACACGGTGACAACCAAAACCCCCCGACAGACAACAAAAGAGAAAAAGAAAGGGGGACTGCTTACCTAAACTGCCACGTAAACCACCACCACGGCCGCCTCAAGTGTCGACAACCACTTTATGCTCTTCCTTGCTGCGCCGTCAACACCCACACTCACTCTCGTTGCTCTCGATTTGCGTGAAGGTTGGGATTTGTGCCGCTGAAATAAGGGAGGCGGGTGAGGGAGGAGTGTTTGTAGAGCTAGGGTAAAATTTAGGTTAAAGATTAGGTTAGATGGTAAATGGGTCATGGGTAACGTGATTGGGTAAATGGGTAAGCTAACGTGACTTCGTTCAGTTAAACCCGTCTCAACAAGTTTACGAATAACTCGATCTTACGATATCAATACGACTAAACAATTAACTCGACTCAATTAGCGATATAAAATACGAGGTATTACATTTTGTTTTAATTGACTTGAGCACTTCATTCCAAAAACCTTTTTGTTATGCCACCTTGTTGAGCTTGGGACGATCCTTGGCCTTTACACTTGTAGAGAATCCGAGATTTGTCATGTCATATGCCACTAACATCATAAGGATCTTCCTTCAACCCCATCCGATCGCCCTTGACGAAAGCATTTAGCAATTGTGGATGAAAGTAGCCTATTTTAACACAACTTGGAGGTGACTTATTTGTATCCTCTTGGACTTAGTAACTTTTTTTTTTATGAAATGTGAGTATTATGTATATCATAAAAGGGGAAAATACAATGAGGCTCTTCTCTTAATTACATAAGGTTAGACTAGTAGAGCCCGTCTATATCAGATACATTCAAGTTCAAGTTCTCTCTACCTCTGATCCTAGTCTTCACATCCTGGACCATCTCCTCTGCAACCCATTCTGGAAGCAACACCACCCTTTCAACTCTACACTGATTCCTCTGAGACCAGACCCTGTAGATTGCTCCAAGTACTAGAGCTGCATGAACACCCTGCTGAACTTTAGACCCTCCCCTAGTAGCACACCAAGTAATGCTATTAGTCTATGGCTGCTGACAACCGATTAGCTTCTGAATTGCACTAATCATCCTTCTGCTATACTGACAGTGAAAGAACAGATGGGCCATATTCTCCTCTGCCTGTCCACAAAGTAGACACTTATCTTCCACCTGCAAACCATACTGAATCAGCTTATCAAGAGTGCTTAATGCTCCCTGAGCCACTAACCACCCCAGAAATTGTTGTTTTGGTATAACCCATACATTCCAAATCACCTTATGCCATGGTACAGTAGGTCTGCTATCCTTGAGCCATTCATAACACCCTGTGGGAGTATACTCATCTGGTTGAACCACCCACTTTCCATCCACAAACCCATGAATTATGTCCTGCTTAAGACTACATATCCTCCTCCATACCCAGCTTGAGCTAGCAGGAGGTATGTAATCCATCCATTCCTTCCCTTTGACATGATTATGTTGTACCCAGTGTACCCATATGGTATCCTTTTTCTCAGCAACCCATGCTACCAATCTTCCAACCATAGCCTTATTCCACACTCCTAAATCTCTTAGCCCTAGTCCTCCCTCCTCTTTTGGACTGCATATCCTATCCCAAGATACCAGGGGCACTCTTTTATACTCAGTTCCATTGTCCCATAAGAAATTTCTGCATGTAGCTTCAATTGCTTTAATTATACCTTTGGGTAACACAAACATAGAAGCCCAATAAGAATGCAAATAAGTGAGCACAGACTTCACTAAAACCAATCTCCCTGCATATGAAAATTTTCTTGCACCATAGCTGTGTATCCTATAGCATATCTTCTCAACTAAGCAAGCACAGTCCACTTTTTTGAGTCTAGTGGTCTGTATAGGCATTCCCAGGTATTTAAAAGGCAAGACACCTCTGAAAACCCATACACCCTGAGTATATCCTGTTTAATATGATCTGGCACCCCTCTGAAATAAGCATTAGAATTGGTAGCACTGATATTCAGTCCAGATGTTTTAGAAAAAGTAGAGAATGATTGTAGCAGCAACATCATGGACTTAGCATCCCCTTTACTGAACATGAGCACATCATCATCAAACATGAGATAAGCCAATTTTTAATTTTTATACATAGGATGGTACTGGAAATCATGTTTAGCTGCTGCATATTTCAAGGTTCTCGTCAAATACTCCATGCAAAGAGCGAAAATAAGAGGATAAAGAGGGTCTCCTTGTCTAAGTCCCCTTTTGCCTTGAAAGTACCCAAACATTTCACCATTAATTGTCAAAGAGAAATAGTAATACATTGCATTACCATATTATGGAATTCAATAGGGAATTTGAGCATGCTCAGCAGTTGCTCTACAAAAGACCATTCCACTGTATCATATGCTTTTTGCAAATCAATTTTGAATAGGCATCTGGCAGAAGCATTTGGTCGTTCATACAGTCCAATTAAGTCCTGGCAAATTAGAATATTCTCCTGTATGCTTCTACTCTAGATGAAAGCTCCCTAATTTTGATCCACTAAATGTGGTAATACCTCAGCTAACCTGGCACACATAAGCTTTGAGATTACCTTGTATACACACATTACAACAGGCAATGGGATGAAACTGGGTGACATTCTGTGGCCTGTGACATTTAGGAATCAGAGTAAGATTCGTGGCATTAATTTGATTCAGCAGTCTTCTCCGTTGGAAAAACTTCTGGACAGCAGCAATCACCTCTCCCCCCTATCTCCCCCCAAGCATCCTTAAAGAATTTACTTGTGTAACCATCTGGTCCACGAGACTTGATATCAGGTATACTAAACATAGCCTTCCTAACTTCCTCTCGACTGATTGGTCTAAGAAGACTAGCACAGTCCTCAGGACTGCAACATGGTCCATGTTTGATGATACTCCTATGAACTCTCTTAGTATTGTAACTTGTTCCAAGGAGCTGCCTATAATACCCCAAGAATGCTGATTGAATCTGCTCAGGGGTATCACAGACAGTCCCATTGGCATCCTCCACCCTGAGAACCTTATTCCCATGCTTCCGTGCCGTTAGCAAACCATGGAAAAATGCACTATTTGAATTCCCTCTTTTATCCATCTATGCTTAGCTTTTTAAGACAGAAAGCTATCTCTGGCCACACTAAGTTCTTTAAATTGCTGCACAGCCTCATACTCATTCCTTCTCAGCTGCATATCAGTTGGATCCCTCCCAAGTTGAGCCTGGTATTCCTCCACCTGTCTTTGCTTAACACTTGCAGCAGTTTCAATGTCATTACACCTCTCCCTATTCAACTGTCTCAGAACAGGTTTCAATGATTTCAATTTCTTCACCAACCTGAACATTGGAGTACCAGTCACAGGTTTGTGCCAGCTACTTCTCACAAGAGGGATAAACTCTTTAGCTCCTCCCCACATGTTAAAATATTTGAAGCTTATTCTTCCCTTCATATGCTTTGAACTGATCACAATACATGGGGTGTGATCATACAATCCCTCAGGTAGGAACTGAGCAAAAAGATCAGGCAAGTGATCACACCAAGCTTCATTGACCAAAAATCTATCCAACCTGCTGTAAATTCTCTCCTCAGGTTTTTGCTTGTTATTCCAAGTGAACAGGGATCCAGTTGCCACAATATCAAGCACTCCACAATCTGCTACACAGTCCCTAAAGGGTTCCATCTCAGTAGAAGGGACATTACCCCCTACTCTCTCAGCTGCTGATAGCACACAATTAAAGTCCCCTGCTATAGCCCATGGACCTGCTATAGTTCCTGCAATTCTTCTCAAATGACCCCACAAAGGTGCTCTATCAGTAATACCATTATATGCATACACCATGGTCAGATAGAAGCTCTCCCTACTTGCTAAGGCCTCAATCTTCATATGAATGAATTGTGCATTATATTCCAGGAAATGAACTCTAAACATCTTAGGTTGCCACAGTATCCATATTCTCCCCCCATTATGATACCCATTATTTGTAGAAATACACCAATTAGTAAAATTATTTGCTACTTTATGAAAAACCTTGCATTTTATTTTTGTTTCTAATAATCCAAACAGACCTATCCCTTTATTCTGTAAGAAAAATTTAATTGCTTTTTGTTTTCCTACCCTATTCATTCCTCTCACATTCCAAAATCCTATACTATCCATAGGATAACTGATGGATAGGAGAATTACCATTTACAACAGAATCAGACTTCCCCGGAGATTTAACAACATCCTTATATGAGTGAGACCTAAAAGAATCCCTGCTAAATCCCTCCTTATCCGCATCCTGTGCTTTATCACCTCTTGTCAGTAGGACTAGTGTTTTAACTGGTGTATTGATCTCCCTCACCGGTGAAGGACCAGTCCTAACTTGAATCAGTTGCTCTGCCTGAATATTTTCCTTAGGCTTGGCAGGCTGCACAACTGGTCTCCAAACCTTCTTCACTATAACCTTCTCCTTCTGAACCTTGCTTTTCCTGCAGTGTTCCTCTTCATGCCCCATCCCTTGACACTTCTTACATTTGACTGGCTTCCATTCATATTTAACATAAACATGGATCACTACTCCCCTTTCATCCTTAAAAGAAATTTTAGACGATAGGTCCTGATCCACTACCCAGTCAACCATTACTCTTGCAAACCCTAATCTTGTTCTCTCCTCTGTTGCAGAGTCCCCCTTAATGTATTTGCCTACCAAACCTGTGATCTTAGGTAAACCCTTGCCCCAAAATTTCAATGGCAAATTATGGAGCCTAATCCATGCAGGCACGCACTTGACATCCTCCTTCTTCATTTTCATATGTCTCTCCTATCCTTTAACTATCATTGGTTTATCGTCAAATAAATAATAGCCTAAATTTAGTACCTTTTCCTTCGTCCAAATGCATCTAATGAACCCCTCAAGGATCTCCCATGGCGGATTCGCCCCTAGGATAAAGCATATAACTGCCTGCTTCCAGTATTCAATCTCCTCTTCAACGTCATCCTGTTCAAGTTGTAGCATTGCAATATCCTCTATTTCTGAAACCCTATCCTGATTACTCTCCTCCTGCTTTCCATCCACACTTTCCTCATCACTTTCACTTACAGTCTCAACTTCTTCCTCAGTCTCCTCATCCGTCTCCACTACCAGTTCCGGGATTCCTACAACTTCATGAATATTTTTTGTCTTCCCTTCATCATCAACATTTGGTCCATTTCTCAAACTGTTAGGGTTTACACTTTCAGCACATTCCTCTCTCACATCCTCTAATCTCTCTTCATTATTCACTGCAGGAATGCTCCTCCCTCACAAAGTCATCTCCTGTTGTCGTTGCTGTTGAGATTTCCTGGCCATGAGGCCCAGAAATCAAAGGCGGCAGAATGTCGTTTAAACCTGCATGGTTTTTCTCGCTCTAATATTTGTATTTGGACTTAGTAACTTGGAGAACTAATATCTATGCTGGAAGGTGTACCCTTAAATTGTTTCCTTTTTAGATGATTTCCGCCACTTAGATGAGGAGAGTGGCTATTCTTTTGTAGATGCATCCTTTGACGTGTTTTGTGTGCTTAATGTTTGGATGCATCACCATTTTGGCAAGCCCCACCTTACCTTGCAAGAAGGAATCTTACCTCATAGATGTCTTCTTGTAAGTTGAAGGGGCAGAGTGAGACCCGCTAATTGTCTCACATCGGCTATGTTATTAAAGTAGTATATATAAAGGTCATAGTTTTAGTCACCTCTTTACTCGGGATGAGCAAAGGTTCGGTTTGGGGATATTTGATGTGACTCGTATTTACGCACATTTAGACCCCTAACTATTCTCGTTCCTATGCTTTCTAGCATGCATTAGGGTCATTTCTTATCTTTAGCTTCCTATTATGCATATTCTATGAGGTTTCGTGCCATTGGTAGGAGAGGAGTGCTAGCCTTGCTTAAATGGAGCCAAACGGAGCTAAATTGATTGATCTAACGACCAAGCAACAAGGAGGAGACCAATAAAGGCTTAAGTCAATAAAACAATTAAATGGGCAATGACGAAGGACCCCCACGACCCCTCAAGGATCCTCACGAGCTAAGGAGCAGTCAAATGAAATAAGAAGCAAAACTGCCCTTCAGGACGGGCGTCCCAATGCTCAGAACGGGAGTCCCCAAAGTAGGACGGGCGTCCCTCAGTGCAGGATGAGCGTCCATCAGAGGAAGGTCGTGCGTTCCATGCCAGGACTTGCAAGGCGTTGGACTTCATTTAAGGGGCTTAATCGTCATTTAATCCCTTAGTTAACCTAATACTTGTACTTAGTATAAATACTCCCATGTAATAGGATATTAGTAACAAGTTATTTAGTTGATTAAGACAATTCAATTAGAGATTATACATCAATTAGCTTAATTATACTTTAATCCTTCCTTAATTATTGTTCAAGAATTCTTAGATCTAGTTGGGTAATTGAAGATTATTTGGGTTTATTGGAGAATTGACAACTCTTCAACATCAATCAAGTTTTCTTCTATTATTCTTTCCTTTCCATTTGTTCATCTTAAGATTAGTACAATTTCGTTACTCTTTAATTAATCCTTGTTTATTGCTTTACTCTTCCATCATGTTTATACTTGTTAAGATGATTGACACCATTGTTAACATGTTTACCATGATAATGAGTGAGTAGTTCCCTAAATAGGGTTAGTGGGGGATTAAGGGAGTTAATCATGGGGTAGATCTATACTTAATAAATCCATATAATGCTTGCTTGTTGTATTTTCAACTTATGCACATGTTATGCTTGATGAAATGCTTGATTGCCAACCTAAGATGATTCTCTTATCCTTTCAACAAGACTTGTAAGACATAAATCAACTCAAGGTTTGTTAGACCATTTATATAGTTGAATAGGGAGGACTAAGTCGATGTAAGTGTTGTAAAGTTGTGACCGACTCGGCTTCGAGACCTAAAACTCCCTAGGAATTATAAGATATAAACTAACTCGATTCCATTACAAAAATAAATTGCTTGCATCTATGTGACTTATTTATGTGATCTCATCATAATTCCCCTATGAACCCATGACATCCTAGTACTTTTAATCAATTGTTTACAACATTTGTAATTATTCATTAGTCCATGTGACTCGTTGCGTGAACCACTAGTCCTTGTTCATTAGTCCTTGTGACTCGTTGTGTTAAAAAATTGTACAATACCTGTCCCTTGGGATCCGACCTCTACTTCCTACTCTACTAAGAGTAATTTGTTGCGAATATACATATTTTTTGAATGAGAGCAAAGACGACACGTTTCTCACCACCAGCTAGTTTTTGGCAATCTCCAGCATTATCGGAGTAGAGTGTAATTATGGATTTAAAGAATTTTTTTCAACTAAATTTTTGAAGTAGATGAAGATTTGTAGTGAGTCAGATTTTTTAAATAGGGAATAACCAAATGTATTTAGTGTAATGGTCTACAAAAAAGATGTAGTATTTATAATTGTCAAAAGAGTAAGACGATGACGTCAAAACATCGCTGAAAATTATTTCGAGTGGGGAAAAACTTTGTAAAGACGAAATCATAATGGTAATGTGTGACTCTTATAAATAGCACATTAGGAACAATGGTCTAAATTTTTATTATTTAGGGACAGAGGAGATAACATTTTTTTGTAAAACAGATAAATGTGGATGACCGAATCTTTGATGATAATCTCCCACCTTGAGAGCGGTGGCTAGTGCATGAGGAGGCGACATGTTCGGCCCGTAGTAGATGCCATCTCGAACTGGACCAGTGAGAAGAGTGCTGCGAGCGTGATTATCCTGTACAAGAAAATAATTGGATGAGAATATAATAGAGACATTATTATCGAGACAGAATTGGGAGACAGAAATTATATTTTTGTGCATTTTAGGGACACAAAGTACCGAGGTAAAAAAATAAGAGAGAGAGAGGGGGAGTGGAGGAGAGTTGAACCCGTGTGAGAGATTCGGAGACCAGAACCATCTCCAATCACAATCTCGTCAGTGCCGTCATCGGGAGTATGTATGGCAAGATTTGCGAGGCCAACAGTGACGTGGTGAGAAGCCCCACTGTCAAGGAACCATGGAGAGGTTGGGAGGGGTTAGGCTAGTTCATTGGGATTGGCTTGTGGCGGGGTGGGGTTATTCTCGGTGGGGCGTGGGACAACGATGTCGGGGTAGATTTTCGTGAAGGTAGGACAATAGTAAAGTACGTGTCCACGGATATTACACCATTGACAACGCCCTTTAAAAGGGTTTTGGGATGGAGGGGTAGGGGTTGTTGTTTTAGGTGAGTGGTTGGAGGTGTAGGTCCGATAGGATGTGGCAAGAGCCACGTCTGGTCTAGGGGAAGCAAGGGCAGCAGTTTCAACTTGAAGGACGAGTTCAAGATAGATAAGTTTTTCGTGGAGTTCGGGAAAGGATATGAGGGTGTCACGGGCTGTGACTGCATCAATAACTGAGCAGTAGAGAGAGGCAGGACCGTCAATGACTTGATCAGTAACATCTTCGACGGACATGGGCGACCCGAGACCAGCAAGTTCATCAGTGAGAACTTTTATTTTGGTCATGTACTCGGAGATGGTGGAGGATCCGAGAGAGACTGATTTGAGGCGAAATTTGAGTTGTTTTATGTGGCCTCGATAAGAGGAATCAAACTTAGAACACATGCTTCATGGGTAGTGTAATACTCCGTATTTATAAGTCTTGGGGTACTCTATCGAGTAGGCCTTACTCTGTCGAGTAAGGGTAAGTTGCGAAATAAAATAGTTTCTGACCTGTTGGGTACTCGATCGAGTAGCTGTGGCACTCGATCGAGTAAGGGGGTACACGATCGAGTACCTTGGGTACTCGATCGAGTACCTTGGGTACTCGATCGAGTACCTTGGGTACTCGATCGAGTACCTTGGGTACTCGATCGAGTGTCCGGTTTTACGGGGAGTTTTCTCGGGTTTTGTTAATTATGCGATTAAGGTATTTAAGCTTCATCGTCATTATTCTAAATCACTTTTACAAAACCTAAATTCCTGTTTAAGAGAGAAAGCAAACAAGTTCATCTTCTTAATCGCATTCTTAGCAATTCCCGGAGTTCAGACGGTCAGTTCTTGTCGTTGTTCGTACCGTTGAGTTCCTTGCGTCGAGGGTAAGATCTATGCACCCTTTTTATTGTGTTTCCTTCGATTTGGTTAAACCCTAATTTAGAGATTGGGGGTTTTATGTGTAGTTTGTGATGTGGTAGTCTCTATGTGTTGTATGATAGGAGGAGGGTTCATAGAAGAGGCTTTTGACTCGGCGAGTAGAGAGACCGACCGTCTGATTGTGTGCTTACCAGGTAGGATTTCCTACTCGGTATTAGTTCCATAATGGGATATTGGTTGATGTATTGTATTTGGTTGTTTGATATAATAGTTGTCTTTGTGATTGTGGTTGTGATCGTTGTTGATGGTTCGCGAGGCGTGGTCTCGGCTGAGTGGGGTCACTTGCGGGAGTGGCTTCACGCCTAGTTTCGCCTTCATGGAACCCGCCACGAAGGGATGTGCACATTAATGGACAGGGTTATCGCTCACTATGTGAGCGGGGATTTGGTGGGTACGGCTGCGGTCCCCCACTTTGGTGGCGCTCCAAAGGACAGTCGATATTGAGATTATTGGAATCGATGGGTTGTGTGTGTGTGTGACATTAAGTCTGTCTGTTTATCTTATCATTGTTGTTTATATTGATTGTGTGATTAGTATCGACCCGGTGTTGTTTTGTAAACTGCGGTGATCCATTCGGGGATGGTGAGCGAGATATTGAACAGTATTGAGATGAGTACTGGGATAGCTGGGATGCCACGACATGATGATAGGAGTCTTCCGCTGTAGCCTTTAGTTTATTTACATTTCAGTTAGAACAGTCAGTTTGAAATCATGTATCGTACTTTTGGTTTGGTTTTGAGGATTGTAACTATTCGCTAAACTATTTATATTAAACGTTGTTTCTTCATTGTTGTTTGATTGTCATTGCCTCGGGTAACCGAGATGGTAATGTCTTCATACCTGAGTGGTCCTGGTAAGGCACTTGGAATATGGGGGTGTTACAAATGGTATCAGAGCGACGATCCTGAAACCTGTAACCAATGAACCTAATGAACATAGGGAGTCAATTAAAATGAACCCGGGGTAAAAGTTTTAGGAGCTAGTGTAAAGGCTTGGGAGACGCCCTGAAGTCGCAGGGGTCGCCCTACAACTTTGAACCGGTCACATGGGGGAAGTGTTTGTCGAGTCGTATGTGCGTTTGGTTAACTTGTGTAAGAATGTGGTGAAATGTGTTAATTGTTGGGTGTTGGAGTAGAAAGTTGAGCATGTGAAAGAAAATGGTGATATGTGGGAATTTGTTGATGAGATGATAACATGTTGGATGATTTACAATGTGGCATTTAATAACATGATGAAATGATCTCGTAGATGGTAGAAAAGATGCGTAGCATGTGTATTATGATATAATGTGGTTTATAAGTTTAGCATGTTAGCATATGACGTAACATGCGGGTAGCTTTTATGTATTAGCGTGACTCGATCGAGTGGGACTGACTCGATCGGGTGGGTTTTTGACGATTTTGAGTCCCGAATCGTGTTTTTGGGCACTCGATCGAGTAACTAGGGGTACTCGATCGAGTAGGGGGTCACTCGATCGAGTAGCCTAGATACTCGATCGAGTAGGTAAGAGATCGAAGGTCTCATTAAGGATCGATGTTTGGGTACTCGATCGAGTATGTTGGGCACTCGATCGAGTAGCCAGTTACTCGATCGAGTGGGTTTGGGAACTCGATCGAGTAGGTTCTGGGTGTCGTGTCTTCGTGTTTTGTAGTTTAGTACGTATGTTCATATCTACCCTTTCTTATATATGTATAGTTTCAAGATGCCGCCCAAGAGAACTCTTTGTATCGAGAGCCGAGCTTATGACCGTGGATGACATCGTTAAGATGTTAGAGCACCAGGATGCTCTTACTGAGACCCTAAAGAAAGTGAATGAGGATAAGAATAAGGATAAGGAGAAGGAGGTTGACCATTCAAAAATCAGCCTTTACATAGCGAGGTTTAACCCGAAAGAGTACAAGGGAGTTGGGGAACCTAACCTTCTTGATAGTTGGTGAGAGAGATGGAGAACATATTAGATTTGGTTCACCGTCTGATGAGATGAGGGTCGAACAGTGCTGCGTTCTATCGAGGGAGGCGCGGGCAAGTGGTGGGATTCAGTGAAAGTGAGTGCTAAGGAAATATATACAAACCAAGGCTTACCTGCTATACCTTGGGAGGAGTTTCGTAGGGCTGTGAGGAAGGAGTTTGTACCGGAACATGTGAGGAGTAAGATGAGAGAAGAGTTTGATGGTTTTAAGATGACTTTCTTTGAGATGTCCGTGGGTTTGAGTACTACAGTTGTTCAATGAGAAGTCTAGGTATCTTTGAGGATATGGGTTTGAGTGAGGAGAATCTGGCATTGAGGTTTGAGAGGGGTTGACCCCTAAGATTATGGATAAGTTACCCGTGGGAATCCTTACGATGTTAAGGAAGCTTATGAGAGGGCTGGGAGAGCTGAGAGGTTGGTGGAGATGGCTCGGGAGAGGTTAGGTGGTGAGAAGAGGAAGTTTGAGAGCGAGGGTGGTGGCCAATCGAATCACAAGAGAGGCAACCACAATCGATCTAAGGGATTTTCTTCCTCGGGTCCGGTTCGATCTTTGGGGCTTCCTTTGGGCGTGGCCGTAGAAGTGTGAGTAATAGTTGGGGAGTGACCTGCTATAGCTGTGGTGGTGTAGGCCACAAGAGACATGAGTGCACAAGTGCACCAGGATCTTTCCGGAGACCCTGCGCGAGCTTCGCGAGCAACGGACCGGGCCGGATCATGGCCAAACCGGGGAAGTCGAGTTACAGTGGGAGGCAACCGCAACGGCGGTAATTCTTATCAGAAACCACCAGCGAACAACAACAACAAACAAGGGTCGGGTGCTAAGCCGACCACCTCGGCCAGTACTGTCCAGGGAGGTGGGCAGAAGACCAGTGGCAAGTTATTCATGATGGAGAAGAAAGCAGCTGAGGAAGATGCACACGTTATCACCGGTACATTCCTTGTTAATGGTATTCCTACCTTTGTTTTGTTTGATTCGGGGGCTTCTCGGTCGTTTGTGTCTTGAGTCATGTCAAACAGTTGGGTTTGAGAGTATATGAGTCTGTTAGTGAGCAAGTTTTCATACCTTCGGGTGAGTCTGTATCGTGTGGGAGATTGTTCAGAGATGTATCTTTGATAGTTGGGCAAGTTGATTTCCCGGTAGACTTACTAGAGTTTCCTTTTAACGGTTTTGAGATGATAGTCGGGATGGATTGGTTAGGAAAGTATAAAGCTAAGATAGACTGTCATCAAAAGAAAGTGTCTTTAAGAGGTCCTAAGGGCGTTAGTGTGTCTTATCGTGGGTTTCTAGTCAAACCCAAAGTTAAGTTGATTGCAGTTGTTACCTTGAAGTCTTATCTGAGGAAGGGATGTCCTCTGATCTTGTGCCATGTGAGAGATGACCGGATAGAGAGTCCGACAATTGATGAGATACCAGTGGTGGGAGAGTTTGCAGATGTTTTTCCAGAGGAGATTCCGGGGTTGCCACCGAAGAGGGAGATAGATTTCACCGTTGAGTTGAAGCCAGGGACGGGGCCAATCTCTAAGGCACCGTACCGTATGGGTCCTAAGGAGATGGAGGAACTTAGGAAGCAGTTGGATGATCTAATAGAGAAGGGATACATTAGACCAAGTGTATCGCCGTGGGGAGCACCAGTTCTTTTCGAGAAGAAGAAAGATGGGAGTTTGAGGTTATGCATAGATTACAGGGAACTGAACCGTGTGACGATAAGAACAAGTATCCTTTGCCAAGGATAGATGACCTGTTTGATCAGTTGAGCGGTGCAACAGTCTTTTCTAAGATTGATTTGAGGTCGGGGTACCATCAGGTGAAGATTAGAGAGGTGGACATACCAAAGACAGCTTTCACGTCGAGGTATGGCCATTATGAGTATGTGGTGATGCCGTTTGGGTTGTCTAATGCGCCGGCAGTGTTTATGGATTTGATGAACAGAATTTTTAGACAGTTCTTGGACCAGTTTGTAGTGGTGTTTATCGATGATATCTTAGTCTACTCTAAGACTAAGGAGGAGCATGAGGAGCATCTGAGGATCGTGTTGCAGACTTTGAGGGATCATGAGTTGTATGCTAAGCTGTCCAAGTGTGAGTTCTGGTTAGAGAAAGTTGCTTTTCTGGGGCATGTGATCTCTAAAGATGGGGTAGCTGTGGATCCGGCGAAGATTGAGGCAGTGACAAAGTGGGAAGCACCGAAGAACGTTGCTGAGGTTAGGAGTTTCTTGGGTTTAGCTGGATACTACAGACGGTTCGTGAAGGATTTCTCCAAGATAGCTAGACCGATGACAGCGTTGATGAGGAAAGAGAACAGGTTTCGTTGGGATGAGAGTTGTGAGACGGCGTTCCAAACATTAAAGGAGCGTTTGACCACAGCTCCTGTCTTAGCATTGCCTGAAGGGAGCGAGAACTTTGAGGTTTATACAGATGCCTCGAAGAATGGGCTGGGATGTGTGTTGATGCAGAATGGTAAAGTGATTGCCTATGCTTCTAGGCAATTGAAGCCTTATGAGGAGAACTACCCTACTCATGATCTGGAGTTGGGTGCAGTGGTGTTTGCTCTCAAGATTTGGAGACATTACCTTTATGGAGCAATCTTTAAGGTATTTTCTGATCACAAGAGTCTCAAGTACATCTTCACGCAGAAGGAGTTGAACATGAGACAGAGGAGGTGGATGGAGCTGATTGGCGATTATGACATGGAAATCATCTACCATTAAGGGAAAGCCAATGTTGTAGCTGATGCTTTGAGTAGGAAGAGTGTACATTCCCTATGTACAGCTCTATCTTTGATGAGGCTGAGGGATGAGGTAGCGAGTTTTGGGATACATATGATGCAGAAAGGAGATGCCATGGGTGATATGACAGTACATCTGGAGTTTTATGATGATATTCGGGGTTAGCAGGCTTTGGATCCTAAGATAGTGGAGTGGAGAGCTGGAGTAGAGAAAGGGACAGTGTCCCGATTTTCTATTCATACAGATGGTAGTTTGAGGTTTGATGGTAGGTGGTGTGTTTCTAATGATGAGGAGTTGAAAAAGACTATCATGACAGAGGCACATTGCACACCATATTCAGTTCATCCAGGTGGAGACAAGCTATACAAGGATTTGAAGAAAACGTTTTGGTGGCCTGGGATGAAGAAAGAGACAAACCGAGTTTGTGTCCGTTGTTTGACATGCGAGAGAGTTAAAGGGGAACAGAGACGACCACAAGGTAAGATTCAGTCTTTAGAGGTACCTGAGTGGAAGTGGGAATCCATTTCCATGGATTTCATTGTGGGTTTGCCAAAGAGTCAACAAGGTAACAACATGATTTGGGTGATAGTGGATCGTCGACCAAGTCGCTCACTTTGTTCCAATGAAAGATACATGGACTTAGGCACAATTGGCTATGGCCTATCGAAAGAACGTGCTTAAGTTACATGGAGTCCCTAAGGACATAGTGTCCGACAGAGATGCGAGGTTTATATCGAGGTTTTAGAAGGAGTTGCAGAATCGTTGGGAACAACTTTGAAGATGAGTACGACATTTCATCCTGCGACAGACGGGGCGGATCGAGAGAACGATCAAGACTCTTGAGGATATGTTGCGAGCTTGTGTGATGGATTTTGGTGGTAGCTGGGAGCAGAGGTTGGACTTGATAGAATTTTCTTACAATAACATTTATCACACCAAAGATAGGTATGGCACCGTTTGAGGCTTTGTATGGGAGGAGATGTAGGAGTCCAATCTGTTGGGACGATAGTCTTTGAGGCAAAGGTTTTAGGACCAGAGATGGTGCATGAGATGGTGGAACAGATTAAGATGATCGGGGGGACGGATGAGAGCAGCCCCAGATCGACAAAAGAGTTATGCAGATCTACATCTTCGGGACATAGAGTTTCAAGTTGGGGACAAGGTTCTTTTGAAAGTTTCTCCTATGCGCGGGGTTATGAGATTTGGGAAGAAAGGCAAGCTAAGTCAGAAGTTTATAGGGCCTTATGAGATCTTAGAGCGAGTTGGGGAAGTTGCTTATCGTCGACTTTACCAAATGTTAGAGAGAGTGCATAATGTGTTTCATGTATCGCAACTGCGGAAGTATGTGAGTGACCCGTCACATGTGTTGGAGGCAGAGAGCTTAGAGCTAGATGAGTCCTTATCATATCTTGAGGTGCCTAAGCAAATTCTAGACCGAAAGGTTAGAAAGACTAGGGGAGGTGAGACAGTTTTACTTAAGATCCTGTGGTCTAACCACGAGACCGAGGAAGCTACATGGGAGCCAGAGGAAGCTATGAAAGAGCGTTACCCTTTCCTTTTTGATCAGGTATGTATGGTTACGTGGACGTAACCATGTTTCTTTTAGGGGGGTAGGAGATGATCGCGAGTAGTTTTTAAGAGTTTTATACCCCTTTTATATGTTGTGTCGGTGTGTTGGTCGGGATGAGTTGGGTTAGTGTCATGTTTTATGTTGAATTTTGTTTGACTTTTGAGTCGGGAATGTTGTGGGAGTACCTTTGTTTAGTAGTGGCTTGAACTTCGGGGACGAAGTTCCTTTTAAGGAGGGAAGACTGTAATACTCCGTATTTATAAGTCTTGGGGTACTCTATCGAGTAGGCCTTACTCTGTCGAGTAAGGGTAAGTTGCGAAATAAAATAGTTTCTGACCTGTTGGGTACTCGATCGAGTAGCTGGGGCACTCGATCGAGTAAGGGGGTACTCGATCGAGTACCTTGGGTACTCGATCGAGTGTCCGGTTTT